>NC_092590.1:36210000-36280000 GCF_047663525.1 Anas platyrhynchos
CTGAGATCTTTGAAGAAACTGCAGATTGTGAGGGGAGTAAGGTTTCCAGTAAGAGTCAGCATAAAGCCTTGCCTGAACAAGAAAATGTTTGCCAGTTTAGATGTATTGACTAACCCTCAAAATGAAAAGGGGTGGAGCAAGTTTCCATCCTGCAAATATAAAAACAAATTCTTCTCAAATTACTTGAATCATGCCCAAGAACCTCCCCCCAATGATGTTCTTGCATCTACCAGTTACCAATGTAGCAATGACAAAATAAGCAAGCTATCCCCCAGCCTGAGTAGTCTCAGTATTGCTGCTGTGCTGTCAAAAAGCCTGGCCTTGCTGGTGCAAAGATGAGTTTGATGCTTTAGTTCAAACTGGTATATATAAACTACCAGATGCTTTGTACTATGTGATAGAGCACTGACAGAGGTGTGATAAACTTATGCAAAATCTCTGTAAACAGCATATTGCTATACTCGTAAAGTACGGATCACAGAGATTAAACTTGTGCTGGTGAAAGATGGGATAGTTAATTTTCTTTTTCTTTAATTCTTAAGGAAAAAATTGCAAATTGAACTAGTAATGTAGTTTTTCAATATCTCACTAACAGACAATTGCTTATTCAATATTTTTTTTTTGGTCAGGAAGAATAAGCGAAGTTTAGGTGCTTTATGTATTTTAACACAGGAAAGCCATATTGTATTGTTCTATCCCTTCAAAAATACCACACTTTGATATTCTTGATAGTTGTGCTCGGATAATTTTGTCATACCTATGTCTGTCGGTTATAATGGAAATTAGGACTTTCGTTACTTTAACTTAGGACAGCTCCCTAAACAAATTCAAAGACCTCTGGACAAGGTCTATCAAGCCAGCGTAGTTGAATCAACAGCCCAGGCTACTGCTAGTGTTGGTCAAAAATTGTGTTCTCATGTCCTTGACTGATGTAGATCATCGGAGTCATGCAAGGCATGCAGGCTGGACTGGTCAGTAAACAACATCACAGTTTTACTGATACATCTGTACTCATACTAGAGCCTATGTCAGTGTAGTTATGTATCAGTAACCTGGTACATCTTTTCAGTACAATGAACTTAAGAAAAAGGCGAAGGAGAAGCAGTGGTAAGACTCGAGGAGGCAGTATCTTGACACTAGTGAAAATAAGATTTTCAGGGAATATAATAAACAGTCAAAAGCCATGACCAATGTAAATAAAAGTAGCTGTTTTGTTTTAGGCTTTCTGGAGTTTATGTTGCTCTCTAATTGGTTTAGAATGATTACTTAGAAATTATCCCACATGCTGTTATTTTTTTTTTTACTTCTGTTTTTAGCTAGTTACAGAATTATTTAGAAATAAACTGTAAAATGAATGGATCTAGAAAATAATGGTAGATTACAATAATGAATACAATCTTCTGAATCCAAATTTTGAAAAATGCCGTTCTGTTAATGTTTTCTTTGATGTAGAAATAATCTTCATGCTGAAATACTGTTTGAGGTAGGCAAGCTAAATCCAGTACTGCAGAAAGGGTCTGAACTGATGAATCTGAAGGAGAATGGAAGTGCTGTACAAAACAGAAGTGAGAGGAATAATTACTAAGTCATCTTATGATAACATTTACTTTTCATAGGATAAACATTGTTGTTGAGATTAACTAGAATAACAGTAATGTGACATGTATATGAATAGCTGAATGTATAGTAGCGTTGGTAAAGTTTTCCATATGCTGTGGTGCTGCTTGGCTGTATGAACCTTCAAACATTGCTAAAGTTGAAGTTTTCAGAGTTCTGTTAATACGTATAAATACATATATATAAATATTTTTTTTTCCAGCAATGTCTAACAAATGAAAAATCTCTTTAGGGCTGTAATCTGACCCAGATTATTTTCATATGTAACTTTAGAAAAATCTGTGTAGTTACATGAGTGGATAAAGAAAAAGAACTAAATATTTCTTTTTTTTCCTCACACTTTTTTTGTTTCTTCCCCGTAGGCCTGGTAATTTGCTGCTTTAACCTCGTGTAGCTGGAAAAGCTAAATATAAAAAACAAACAAAAATGTTTTTGAGGCATGAGAATTCTTAATGTTCTCTGATTTCATATACATTTAAGTGTGTTTATTTTTTTGACTGCTGAGTTAAATGCATGTTATAGTAGTACAGATTCTTATAATCTGTACTAAAGGGTAGCAACAGCTTCCTTCATCTGAATAGAGAATTAGTTACCAGTGGTTGGCATAATAATGCTGCTAATAATACTTTGAGATTTGGTTATTGCAGCTTGCCAAAAGGAAAGGCAAGAAATTTCACATTAAAAAGAAAAGAATTTGACTGTATCGGTGAGACTAATCCTTACCTAAGAAGAGGGAGTATATCTGATCCTTCAAGGAGGTCTAGGTAATATTTAAAAGTAGAGAAAAAAGTGGGTTATCGGCAGCTGATTTTTGTCTTAGTGTTTATTAAGATAGTTTGTAATATTCCCAAATCCTTAGTCCAGAATTAGCAGAAAAGAGTAAATAGAAAAGCACCATGAATTACGAAAAGGAACAGCATAATTGAAAAAGCAAGGACATGTGAAAAGCTGAACACATACCAAATGCTGTTGATTCCTTAGCCTAAGGTTACACCTGATTTGTCAACTCATTTTGATTTTGCCTTATGCATACCTAATGTTTTTAGGATTCAAATTAGGATTGTGGGTTAAATCATCATGAATCTATGTCAAATAATTTATACTCTGGAAAGACATTCTCTAGTTCTAAGGTATACCTGTCTGAATCTTCATTGTTTTCTTTTCATCTTTTATCTTGGTATCTTAACAAAATAAGTTCAAAACATTGAGTTGTACCAGAGAATTATTATTTGGAAGCATTTTAGATTCCCTTTGACCCAAGCAGTTGAGCCAGTTGTGTGTGTGGGAAGGTGTTTAAATTCCATCAGTGCAGGCCAGCTGTTCTGGTTCAAGTTGAGGAAAAATGCAAACTTTGATTCCAGTTAGAAGGGGACAAAAATGACTGCTAAAACTGGTTTCCGGTTCAAGTAGAGTTGAGGCTCTGATGGGTTTACGTGAGTACATAAAATCATCCTTTTCAGACCTGAAACTAACATTCACTATGTTTTGCTCTCTGAAGATTTTGGGGGTTTATTACATAGCTTATAAATACTGTGTAATGAAATTTAGGTTTTCCCTAGCTGAAGTGTAAATTTAGACAGCATCTGTTTAGTGGGGCATTGGAGAAATGTAAAGAGAACAACACAGTAGTTCAGTAGTTTTAAATATCATGAACTGTATAGCAGTCTGTGTTTTCTGGCTATATGGAAGAGTAATATATGCTAGAATTCATTTCAGTCAATATCCTATTCTCAACTGGAGGGGGTTGTACTCAGTGTATATGCTGGATGTTCTGGTTGCATATTCTTAGCAGTGTGTTTGGTGCTATTTGCCTTTCTGTGTGCTGTGTTACAGACCCAGGAATGTCTTCGTGCTAACATGCATTTCCTACTGGTGCCTGGCTTCGTCTGAAGTTCTTTCTGCTTTCTGTTTGTCTAGTTAATTAGTTAAATTTATAGTATTTTATGTTTTTTTTTCTTCCTGCTACAATTCAAGTATTTATTGCATCTTTTATGAATATAATGTTTAAAAATAAGACCATGTATTATTCACTGACAAGTAGATTTTTGGTTCAAGTGGAGAGTGTGTCCCTTCCTTCTCCAGCCATACTAAGCATGGAGAACTGTTTAGGGCCTTATGTTCAGGGGCACTGACAGGTGCCAATCCAGGAGGTGAAGACTCTGCATCACGTACAGACAGTACTTACTGCTTCGTATATTGAAGCTAGTTTTGATAGTTTTCTAAGTACCTAAACATATATGAGGCAAAGAGGCTCCAGTTCATGAGTTGGTTTGCCATGTTCTCTAGAGCAATGTAGACAGGAGCTAGGAAAGAAGGGGAAGCTTGTTGTAACTAACAAGTTAGGATAAAAACATCTGTTTCTCCTACTGGGGCTGCGCTTGTCTACAGCTGTGCCAGTGCTACTGTATGTTTCTGTACAGTAGAAAATTAACAGCTAGCTATTTTTGTATGAAATCCTAGACCAAACAAAGTAGTCAGCATCATCATTTGGAAATACATAGGCATTTGTGACTAATGTCTTAGTTTAACCCCTCCTAGTGAAAAAGCGGCATGTCTTTTATGTGCTAGATACTTTCAGTGCTGTTTCATTTACACCAGCTTCTGCATCATGTGTTTTCATTAGTTTCGGGTTTTGTTTTTCTTGTTTGTTTTTCCCCACTTATTGTAGTTTTAGGCCCTAAAGGAAAGGGCAAGGCAGCAGCAATCAATATGGAGAGAGGGCAGATGTTGCCTCCACTCAAGTTATTTTTGTTTGTTTTGTTTTTAAATAAGCAGCTGTTTTGTTATACTGTTTTTCTAATTCCTGCAGCGTGCATTTCTAGGAAACTATGGTTGCACAGAGTGCACTTCTTTCTTTGGCTGTTCTTTCTCTTTCTTTTTTTCTTTTTTTTTTTCCTTCCTATGCTTGACCTTTTTAACCTCGAAATTCAGGGTGCAGTTGCTGTTCCTCTAAATCCCAACTTATAGTCTCCTGAAAAAATGATATTGCTTATAATTGAAACCAATACGTGCTTTGTCAATGCATTAAAATGAGTTTTTATGTATTCACATTGTCAGTTCCAGTAATGTAAATAACCTGTTAATAAGGAGAGTAAGTTGTCTCTTGTAAAAAATCTCTTAGAGCATATCTTTAACATCTGATTTTTGATATTTTGTGATTAGATTCCTATGAGCAGACAGTGGCATGCTGACTTATCCTAATAATTTGGGGTATGTTTTTAATATTAAAGACAAATCGTGTATTTGTTTATTTTTCAGAACATGTTAAGATAGGTAAAAATGTGAACATAAATAGAACTAAGTTAATGGTCAGTTAGCAGGTTTGCAATAGCAGTTTTTATATCACTCTTCTATATTGTAGATTGTTGGATTAAAAATAGTGCACAGATGTGTGCTCTCTTTTCTAATGAACTTGTCCCCAAGATTATGTGCAAAGCTATTATTGAGTTATTTGGCACAAGACTTAGCCAAATGTTTCTTCAACAGGCAGTTTAGGGCTATGTAATAAATAAATAAAAAAAAAAAGCACTCTTATCTGTCACATGTATATAATCTCAAGTATTTTTGAGGTAGAAGGTTGCTTAGTAGTACTTATTGTGATAATCTTCTGCTCTGATTTAGTAAAACAGAAGTAATTAATAATTATCATAATTAAAAAATCTCCAGACTGTGGCTTTCTTTGTTGCTGGAAGGTTTCTATTTCAGTTTGGCTCAAAACTTTTTCTTCTCTTAAAATCTGTTCTATCAGTATTAAAATTTCTAATGGAATCATAAAATAATTCAGATTGCAAGGGACCTTAGGAGCTCATCTAGCTGACCCTTGAGACAGGATCAGCTGTGAGAATAGACCAGGTGGCTAAGGGCTTTTTCCAGTTGGGCCTTGAAAACCTCCAAGGATGGAGACTGCACAGCCTCTCTGGGTGGCCTGTTCGCCGCCTGACTGTAACTATAAAGTCCAATGCCATTGGAACTTTACTGTTTCAATACATGCCTATTGTTTCTCATCCTGCTTTGAAGCCTAGCTTCATCTTCTGAGGGCAGGTGCTTTACGTCCTACCCAGACCCTCTCTTCTCCAGCTTGAGCAAGCTCAGCTTCCTCAGCCATTCTTCGTGGGGCAAGTGCTCCCGACCCAACCACCTTGGGGGCCCTATGCTGGCCCGTTTCACTTTATCGATGTCCTTCCTGTTCGGGGACCACAGACTGTCTAGATGCAAGCTAATGAGTGCTGACTAAATGGGGATAATCGTTTCTCTGAGTCTCCTGGCTGTGCTCCACTCAATGCAGCCCAGGATGCTGTTGGCATCTCCAGAGCCCTTTCAGCAGTGCTGCTCCCCAGCCAGTCAGTCCCAGCCTGCATTGTTGCAAGGGGCTGTCCCTTCCTGGTGTAGGGATTTGTGTTTGCCCTGAACATTGTAAAGTTCCTGTCAGCCCTTTCCTTCCTCCTGTTGAGGTCCCTTTGGACAGATGCTCTACCACTGAGCGTATTGGCTGGTCCCCCTGCAATTTGGTGTCACATGCAAACTTGACAAGAGTGTCTCAGTTGGTCCTGCAGGTCATGGATGTTAAACAGGACAGATTCCTGTGGTGTTAATGCGTATTATAGAAGTCCTTGTTTTCCCAGCTGAAAGCAAGAAACTCTATGCATCTTCAACTTGAATGTTTTGGGCAACTTGGTTATGTGCCATGTATTCATCACAACAAGACGTAAATAATGGGTGTTAGTTCAATGCAGACTCATTACTTACAGCCTCACAGTCTACACGCTCTGCCTACCTGTTCTTATTGGATTTCTTTATGCTATTAATGAGAGATGCAAAACATGTAATGGCAGGCTCATTCTCAGTAAATACGTGCTTTCTAATTTGTCGATTAGAGTAGCAGGTCCAAACAAAAAAAGCTGAAAATCAGCTAAGAGCAAAACGCCTCTGTGTAGAAATGCTTTTCAGGATACTGAAGGATATATTTGTTTCATCTACCTGTTTAAGAAAGCATTGCTTTTCCAGAATAAGGTCAAGATGAGTCTCTGATCGGTATCTGGGAGGAAAGGGGGAATCCATTTTCAAACTTTTTTTTAGAGCTCAATTGTTTTTTTGAGAGAACAATATCTGTGGAGTATCGATCGTCTGTGTCCAGTAGTTAGTCAAAGGCTATCTCCTTTGACTAACCCCTTAGCGTGGTGTCATCCTCCTTCATGTGATAGATTGTTACAATCTCAGCCAGTGTAATTACACACTAGCCAAGTGGGTCATTTATTTCTGTACCTTCACCATTTACCAAAAATCTCCTTTATCTTTGGAAGCCAGCTCTTCCTTTTGCAGTAAAAGCAAAATAACGGCACATAAAACATTAGAGTTTAAAACTAAGGGCTTGAAAAATAACTAGAAGACTAACTTTAAAAAACAGTTCTACCTTTTATGAACACCTAGTATACTTTTTATCTATTTTTTTTTCCTAGTGTCCTAGAGAACAAAACATACAAACCCAATTCACTGTTTTTCATGTGTCTGGTAAACACTATTTTTTATTTGTGAATGTTTTAGCTTTTTTTCATCTGTTAACACTAGATGCCTTCACTTGCATGAGTATACCATCTTGCCTATCCTCCCCCATTTCCGCTCTTAATTTATGAAGTGCAAAAGCTCCTGGAAGTACTGCTACTTTTGCGCTGATGACAATGAGTGAAAGTATTGCATATGTCTTTTTGAACCCAGTTGGCACATAAAGAAGAAAAGTACGTTGTTTCAACTTATGTGAAATTCTAGATTGTTTGAAGTGCGTTATTAGATTTTTATGTGGCAGGGAGGAGAGAGCCTTTGCAATCATATCCATTATATTTCCTTATGACTGCTTTTGAAAGGAACATCGGTGGGCTAGTTAGTATTGTTAATACTTATTTCTATTTGGGAAGGGCACATATTCTTGTTGAGATGAGTGTGAAGTAAATGAACTCTGATCTTGACTACATTATTTCGTTATGCTGGTATGAATGATTTCTCCTTTGGGCTTGGCCTTAAAGCTATCTGAAAGTCAAAGGCTAGGCTGAATGCCACATGCATTAATTTTCACTGGCTCTGAATCAACGTTACCGCAGTTCTTCCTATTGTTTTTATATTTTCCTATGTACTATAACATAACCTAAATAATTATATGCAAATAGTAAAGGAATGTAGAGACTTACATTTTCTGTAACACTTTTTCTGTTATAGCTTAACACACATTCCAGCAAATTGGAGTCTGGATTTTATGCCAAGGGAAAAATGTGTAAATTTGAGATTCTTCTATTAATATTAAACTCTCAGGACTTTATATGATTGCCACTTTTTGGTTTATATTTATTGCTTTTGGTGTTCCTATATATTTTTCACAACATGTCAAGGTACTAAATCTTTCCAGTCTGACGTGTAAGCCAGTTTATGTATGTTTATATTTGAACCCCGTACTGAGACAGCTTTGTGACCTACAACCTCTTTCTAATCTCAGATGTATGACTTGCATCTGAAACTCAAACATATTAGTGTTTTGTGTTGTTTTAAGGGTAGCTGCAAATGGATTTCAAATACCTGAGCTTGTCCTATCCTTTGGAGTCTTTTGTAATTTGCAGCCCTTTGTCCTATGCCTTCTACAGTGCTCTGTTCTGAAATTTAGCAAAAATTGATATACTTTTGTGTACAGAATTTTGAGCCATCTGTAGATGAAGATGAACTTAAAAGTAGAGACCCACCTGCTGTTCCCCAGGTTAGAAGTTAGTAGCATTAGTCATGTAAATGTGTGCAGATAATTAGCATTTTATTTCAGACCCTCCTTTACCTCCTGGATTGAATCCCTTTTATTCCATTTTGTGTCCCTCAGCAGATT
Organism: Anas platyrhynchos; assembly: GCF_047663525.1. Lineage (NCBI taxonomy): Eukaryota > Metazoa > Chordata > Aves > Anseriformes > Anatidae > Anas > Anas platyrhynchos. The sequence goes on from NC_092590.1 coordinate 36,218,474, forward strand.
CTCTGTGTTTGTGTGGTGCAGGTTATCTAAGAACCTTTTTTTTTTTTTTTTTTAAAGGAATGACAATCATAATTTGAAAAGTATGATGGAAGTCTACATGTATGAAAATATGCAAATAAAGACAGGTGTGACTGCTTCGTTCAGCACCTTGAGTGCTTAGTCTGTTTAGCCTATAAAAATGGGTTGAAGTGTTAAAAAGACAATGGATTGTCATAAAAGAACAAAGAGATGTTGCTAGACTAGTGTTTGTTCTCTTCTGAATCTTCTGTTAAATATCTCTCTTTAAAGTTTTTAGCCAAATCCTTATAGAAGAACTTCTTTTTCACCCACAAGACTGGCTCCAAATTATCGTCACTTATCACTTGCGGTATTAACACAGTTGCTGGTACTGCAGAAATAGAGGTGATGTGATGTGTAGACGAGAAATGGAAGAAACACAAGGGCCCTTTCAAACAAAATCAAGGAGACAGTTCTTAATTAATAGTGATAAAGTCAATAAGATCTTATTAAAAAAAAAAAAAAAAAAAAAAAGCATTATGATGTTTCTTTTAAGTGGTGGAGAGCAACTGATGCTGAAGAAGGGATGATAATATTGAGAAATCCTTCTAGTGTTTTTTCTAATGCATACTGCAGATGTGTAAAAAAACACGGAGAGGTGGAACATTTGACAGTTTACATGTGATCACAGCTTTCTTTGTTTTGAAACACTTCTGTCATCTACTCCACAGTTAGTATATTCGTTTCCTGGTTACTGCCATCTTTTTTAACATCTTTCTCTACTCTCACTCTGTTTTAATATTTTTTTCCTCATCTTTCCTTAAATGCATGTAGTATTTACACACAACAGTTTTCCTTTCTCCTAGCTGAACGTTTTCCAAGTTTTTGAGTGCAGCTTCCTTATGTATCTGATCACCTATGTGATCACTTGGGAACTATGTGTTTGAATGCCTGATAAAATCTTGCACTTAGATGTTACACCGAAGACAAGCATCACAACAAATATACAATCTTGGCAGTATTTTATGAAAACTGAGTATGAAAACTGAGGAGCAAAACAAGGCAGTTAAGTGATGTTGAGGTCCTCAGTAATCAATGATCTTATTCTACAATAGTATTATTGTTTCTACTTTTCCAGTTTAACACTAACTCAGTTTCCTCTAAAATGTTGTCTGAAAGAATTGAACTGATACTCATTTAAAATTTAGGTTAATTAGTAGCAAACCATCTTTGATTCCTGTGGAAACTGAAGACGTGTTTTCTTTATGGAGAAAAGGCTACTTTTTACAGTCATAGAATGGTTTGGGTTGGAAAGGACCTTGAAGTTCATCTAGTTCCAACCCTCTGCCCTGGGCCGGGACACCTCCCACAAGACCAGGTCGCTCAAAGCCCCATCCAACCTGGCCTTGAACAATCCCAGAAAAGCTCCCTTAAGTGTTTTTAACTGTTTATGTAATATTTTTTCAGCTGTTTGGTAGTTTAGACATAGGCAAAATTATTTACGATCTCAATACTAATTTATTGATTTGTTATACTGTTTAGTGTATTCTGATAACCTTGCCAGAGGATAACACTGACAACAGCTATTTCTTACAGGACTCGCTAATATAGTTTAATGAGTGTTACGAGGTTTTTTGCAATATGAAATCAGCATGTTGCATTTTTAAGTTGAATTTCAAGTTACACTGTGTACAATATTCAGCTATTTATCGTTTCTGTAGTCAGAATACACACTAAGCATGTGCATTACAGTGCAATAATTAGCATATAATTTTCAACGTTTCAATGAACTTTTGTCATAAAATTTAAGGAGATTTTAATTGCTAGTAATCAGGATTGCATGTTAATAGGCTTTAGATAATTAGAAAACCATTTGCATTTCTCTTCCCACAAATTTTCTTAGTATTTAGACCCTCACTCAATACATAACTTTTTCTCAAGAGGGTTGGATAATCCTATTTAGTCACAGTAATAACAGCCATTTTTTTTCTTTAGATTTTCTTTCAGTTCTAATGATTTTGAAAGGATTATAGCTTTGATTAGTCAGATTTACAGATACTGGATGTACAGTATTTTCCCTCTGACTTCTAATAGGCTAGAACAAACTGTCCTTTGTCGCAGCAGTAGTAACATTGGTAGTAAATTTGCATTCCTCTATGATAATGAAGTTCTTTCTAATTTCCATTGCTCCAAATGTTGGGGAAAATATTCAGCAAATTAGTATGTGCCTGGGAAAATTCTGTTCCTGACACATTGTTAATATAGTGCTGGAAATCAAGGCTATCTACACCCTCTCTTGTGTTAGTAATAAACAAAAGAAGTAGTTCTTTGTCTTCCGTGTTTGAAGCTGTTTAAATAGCAGGGAGAGTCTGTAATATTGTCACCACTTGATTTATTAAGGTGTTTTGGATAAAGATGTATTGGAAGAAGTTGTGCATATTCATGAAGCAAGGAGTAAAGATGCAAAATTGAAATAATTTTAAGGCAGCTGTTTGGTGTAAGGCGAATGGAGAGAGGTGTAGTCATTTAAGTGTTCCTGAAACAGAAAAAGTAATAGGCCATTACAGGTTTGGCAGTTCTGAATTCACCAGCACCTGAATTCATTAATGGTAGATGAGGCAGAAGCCACCTCTTGAGGTTTTATATGAAAATGTTTAAACAAAATACAGAAAATTGATCATGTAATCAGAATATACAATAAATTATTAATTCTAGAAGTGTTCCTTTTGCAATATGTTGTAGTATATTTGGGGAAGTGGTCATAAACGATAATTCTTATAAGTAGAGCATTGAAAGAGATGTGTGAGAGGGTGACTCTAATGATGGAAGTCACTGTGGTAGCTACTATTAAGCTTTGTATGTTTTACTGTGAACTGGCTGGAAATGCAATTGAAAATAAGTGAGATCATTCACAGAAAAAAAAGGAAGTGTTACAGGAAAAACATTGTGAATCTGTAATATTCTAAGATAAAAGGTTACTTTGTGCCCACTGTCAAGAATTTTAAATGAAGGATGAAGTAGCTCAGTATGTGATGGCAGTTAATGTGTTTCACCACATCATTGTGTGTATTGTGCAAGCCAAACTGGGAGAAAAATTAAATGGCTGATGACCGAAGTATTTGAAATTTTATCATTGGGCTTCCAAGGGAATTATATTTAAGTTCTCTGTTTTATAAACAATTGCTTGCATCCTTCCACTACTTTAAACAAACAAACAAGTAAACTGTCATTATGGTGTGTATATAGGTAGGTTGTACAATGATAAAAATGTTTTAGAATCACCATGGTGAACAAGTGGAATCAGACTTCCCTTCCATTTTACAGATCCGATCAATATTTTCTACCTTTGTCAGGTACAGCTAAATATCTGTATTACTATTGCTGTAGTCTGTGGCTAGGATGACTGTAGTTTGAAATGAAGGAAGGTTCCTGTATGTATGTATAGCTCATTTTGCCATTTGGAGAACGAGACCAACTATATGTTCTAGTGCGTTAGTGTACAATGATTTTGAGAGAATAGTGAATACAGAATTAAAACAGACTCTAAAATATTGTTTTGGGCAGTCATCCATACGCTGGAAAATGGTTTAGAAGGCTACCTCTTATTCTTTGAGATAACTTCATATTGTTGACAAAGTACTTGTAAACCTTACTGGGAACTTGGAGGTTTTCTTCTGTAGAATATGGTACCAGGAGTATGCAGGCAGTCTAAAGGATGTTGTTTTAAAAACATACTGAGCAAAACGTGGCGCATGCTGCGCTTGGAGCACTGGATCAACCCTGTAACTGTGTGGGAGCAGGATTTTGCTGTGTGCTAATCTATAACATAAAAACCATGGCACTCGATCTGGGAATTTTCGAACTGAACATCTTTGTATTGGAATTGTTGCTTCTTTGACTGGGGACTGCTTAATGAAATAATGCAAATGTGAACACAGCCCCACCCTTCATTTTTGTCCACAGCACGAAAAAAAAAAAGCCTGTTAATGATTTAATGAAACACACAGCTTCTGTGCTTTCAGAATGGAAGGTTTCTGTTGAAACCTGCTTTCAGATAGGTTTTTAACTTTTTTTTCAAATACCATGTCAAGGAGATACCAAAATATTTTGATTGATTTTAATGTTTTGAACAGTTCTTTTAGCATAATTTTATTTTACTGGAAATCTTCATTTATTTTTAAAATTGGATTCCATTCCAGAAATTTCTGGAATTTTAAAATTTAAAAAAAAGAAAAAAGAAAAGAGAAATTGGGTTTCTACCAGTTTTAGGTAGTGGCTGGTTATACAAGAGAATTCTTGCTGTTAATTTATATAGCAATTCAGTTACAATCCCTTGGGGTGGCAATGAGGAAAATATGAAGACCACCTCTTTTGCATCCCAGACAGCTTGCAAATGAAGTTAAAACAGATTGAAAAAGAATTGAGGCCCACTTGGATATGGAGTGCATGCAGCTGTTTTATATGTATGTTTTAAAAGCATTATTTAAATCTTTTCTTTCCTTTGGTCATTGTTCTTGCTAGTATATGAAAACCTGAAAACTAACCATGCTTAGAGATGAATTGTTCAATTAAATCTTTTAAGAGTATAGAGAACTTGATAGTAAATTCAGATTTTAAAAATGTTTATTTTATTTATTTTTTTTTATTTTATTCAGATTTATTTATTTTATTCAGATTTTAAAAACGTTTTGCAGTAATAATCAAAGGTGTATCTTATATCTGCCATTAATTCAAGCTTTTTCTTATGAAAATTTTCGTTATTCTTTTGAACCTGTCACAAATTGTCCTGAAAAACTTCTATTTCTGGCAAACCTCAAATACTCTCTCCCTCAAGGTGTGTTTTTTCTTCTTTTTCTTCTTTTTGTTTCTTCTTTTGAACAGTCTGGTGGAAGAGTGGGATTGCACTTAATTTTTCTTCACTATGTATGTATGTTCCTTGTATATGTAAGTTGTATTAGGACTCCTGAAATATTTTTCCAAACTATTAAATACTAGCCTTGAATCTTTTGCCCGTATATAACCTTTTACCTATAGGCCTCTGCCTGTCACGCCATACCTATTACGAGGGGTGAGACAGTGATTAGAAGAGAGATAATTGAGTCTGTCCAGTCTGCAGTGATTACAGCTGTTGCTGACGTTCTTGTCCTTTGCCCATCATACCTTTCCCCGGCCAGAGTAGAGGTGGTCTGCTGCATGCTGAGCAGATGTTTCTCCTTTGCATACTTATCTTTTGAGTGCCTTTATATACAAAAATCAGATTGCACTGCTACTGTCACTTTTATCTGATGAGAGGAAATCCCAGACGAATGAAGCTGGTTTTCTTTTCAGGCAGCTAAGCAACGTTGCTCAGGGGCATGTTCTCTTTCCTTGCTTCTGTTGCTGCTCACTGTAAATGTTTTCTTTCTGGCATGTTTCTTCTTTAATCCCTCTTTCCCTCTTTGACCCATATCCTTAATCCCATTGGGTTTCTTTTGAACTTGGTTATTTCTTAGTCTTCTGGTACATCTGTCTGCTGTAACTATGAATCGTTTGCCAACACCACATTTTCATCATATTCCCTGAATATCTTTTTTCCTCCCACAGTTCGTATTATAGTACTTGAAGAGGTACAGGGAAACTTTCTGGGACTGGTCATTCTTCAAATTTGTGATACTGTGTCATTCTTGACTTCATTTCTTCTATTTCTTCTTATCTTCTATTTTTAGTGTTCTCTTTCCTTTTTTATTTGTTCAACTTTCTTCTGCAATTAATCATTATTCTCCCAACAAGTAGAAAACTAATGAGAGTATCTGAGATCATATAGGTAATACAGTTCTGTACATTAAATTCACAGAATACTCATTCAAAATATGTGTTTTCTATGCTTCTGAAATGGTTCATTTCTTTCTTGCTGTGTAGTAGACAAAGTTTCTTTCTTTCCTGATTTTCCTGGTAAACTCTTACAAAAGTAGCAGTTGTTTATCACATATTGTAAAATTCTTTTATGTAAATAGCAGTCATTTCTTCATTCTGGTAGCTCCCATTTCCATTGGAAAGACATGTATTACACACGTACAATAAGAGGAGAGAATGTTGAAAAAAATGCAAGTATGATTTTTTTAAATTACACAAAATTTTTAATGCAGGATTTTGCTCACTGGTGTCATTTTCGGCTGAGGTTTTTATGCTAAATGTCTCCAAAAGCAATTCTAAATGTGGTCCAGTGTTCCAGTCTGTACAGATTAACCCTTTAGAAGAGTAGTCATTTTGTTACTGAAGGTAGGCATGTGGCTGTGAACACTAACTGAATCATTTTGCTCTGGGCATTTTCTAGGTAGTAAAGTAGGTATGAATAACTTAGAAAAATAAAACTTAGTTTCTGAATTCATGTTTGCTTATCATGGTAGCACAGCACCTCTGCAAATACAGCATGAGGAAGAAATTAATGCCAATAATCACTAACCAGGTGGTTGGGACCTACCGTACTGTTACGTATTGTATGCTGTTTCTCATAGGGCTATGCATTGATTTAGATTTCAGGACAAGATTTTCCTCCTTTTCTCTCTACAGATTGCTAAAAAGTATTTTAGCCATAATCTGGCCTATAGTGGAGTAGTCAGATATTTTTATCTGCTTCATATCATTACTAATGCCAGGTCTTTCTATTTAGGAACTTTTAAATTTATTTATCCTTTATAGATGAAATAAAATATGTACTTCTAGTAATAGTCTCGATGGTGTTAAAGGATATAAACAGTTCAGGGATTGTATATATGAATTGCAGATGCATGTTTGTATCAATAAGGTGGATTACTGCTGAGGAACATAATGGAGCAAAACATGCTGTTAACATCGTGTTCTAAGGGATACAGGCCCTTCTGCTGTTCTGTTAAGGGGATGCCTTCATGCAGTATATGTGTCTGTTAGTTTTCTCTTCCTTAGTGAAAACAAATGGCTTTACCACAGAAACTGATCTCCAATTCCTGGTAGGTATTTAGGCTAGCTAGATTACCGAAGAACTTTCGACTGTGCCATAGAACCTGACTCGTGTCCTCCTTGTTTGTAAGTGCTTCTCTCCTGTCATTTCAATATCATATCCCTAGTACTGCTGCTCATATATTTAAATATTTTCCCATAATCATGCCTAAAACATTTTCTCCTTCTATTTCCATCTTTTAATGTGTAAAAGTTTGAAACAAAACAATAACAAAAAACTCTGTAGGTTTGCTTTTTAATAAATTCCAGAATGAAATATTCATTCCAGTACAACTGATCTACTTACATACCTTCAACTAACCAGCACTCATAAAAAAATCAGTTTAAAACAGTTTAGATTCTGGGCATTCAGAGAATCTACTTTCACTGGTTTAATTATTTTTGTTTGTTTATTTGTTTTTTAATTCTCCATTACACTCATAGTTCATTTTGCTTAAAGGATCCTGAATTTTTAACTGGAGAACAGCACTGGGAAGCCATTAACGTTATAATGCCGAGGTCAAAAGTAAAAGAGGTCATAAATTGAGATTAGCAGTAAAATTTTGCAAAAAATAAAAAATATCTTGGTTGTTAGATGCCCTTCATGCTGGTTTCCTTAGTTTTTGGTTTATTCATGTGACCTGAAAAGATACTATAGCATATTTTAGCTATCCTACATCACATAGTCAAGATTATAATCACATTATTTTTGTGACTAAATTTGTCAACAAACTTTGTGGAAGTAAAAACCTTTCTTGTTACTGAAAGGGATAGTGTTACTTGGGGTATTTTTTTGAAAATCTAGGATGAGGTATTTTGAAAGATCAACAATGTTAGATAGTTTGGGATAGTAATCCTAAAAGAATGGTATGCATTACTTATGTTCCACTGTTGTAAATAGTGACAGTGTCAGGAAGGATTTCTTTAAATGAATGAAGTTTATACAGGACATGCCATCTATAGTATGACTGAATAAACATTGATTCTAACCTTTATTCATGAAAGGCGGTAATCTCAGGCTAATGCCGCACTTAACTCTGTACTTTCAAAATGATTTGCCTGATCTGATAAATTATGCAGTCTTTTATTTTGACCTTGTAACCCTGTAGAGTTTACTCAAACTGACTCCATAGTATTTGCCACATTAGCAGTATAATGGCTGTAACCAGTTCTTGTACTACAATTCATTCCGCAGCAAAAGGTAAACACTGGGCCATGAAAATTTATTGATTCAATTACACGATATACACATAGCGCCATTTGAAAAGTGTTTTAGGGATTAAGTCATTACATATCTTCTGTTTGGTCAAAAATCTGAAATACATAAACAAGGAAGCAAGCAAGTATTGAGAAATATAAACTCTTATTTTTACTGTATGGTAGAATGTGCTGTTAGACATCAATCTAAAAGTTGTTTAGGTCAAAGAACAAACCAGACATTGAACTGTCATGCTTGTAGCCCTGACTAAGGTAACTTTTGCCCTCAGTTAATCCTCCAAGTATGTTATACTTTACCGTGTAAATTATTTTTGTGCTCAGATTCTGCCTAAGAGTCCAGGCTCTGCAGTTTTCTGTTTGAATAGAACAGAACCATTTTTTTTTCCTTAAACAGCAGAACGACAGGCTTAAAAAAGAAAAAAAGAGTAGAAACAAATTGACTTAAATGTTATTGTCATTACATGACATCATTAATTTGTTTCATATTGTGTGGCCAATTTTGTTTCCACTAATTGTGCTTTTAAATCTAACATAGTATGTTTTTATCTTGCATTGGAATATCTGATGCCTTTATCTGCTCAAATTGAGAAGCAGTTTTCATACAATCTAGAGACAAAAACAAAACAAATGCCCCAAACAATTGTCTTTATTTTTTTCTCTTATTGTAGAGATTTGGAGTTCACAATATGGGCAAGGAAAATTCTGCATTACCTTTACTAAGTAAATTACACAATGGCACAAAAATATATATAATAACGTGGCACTAAATATATTAAAACATGATCTGGTAGAGAGGGCACTAAGGATTTAGGGTGCTAGAGTAGAGCATAGCTCTGAAATGAAACTGGTTGTTTTTTATATTTTTGCTTCTTTTGTCTTTTGTGCTCCATCCTTTTTTTTTTTTTTTTTTTTTTTTCCCTCCAGGTGCATGTATTAGAAAATGATGAATATCTCTATCTTTAAGGAGATATTTGCATTTGCTCTAACTAATGCAAACAGGATAGTTGCTGGGAATTGCATTGAGAAATGGAAGGAAAATATCCAATTTAAGTCACCGCTTTATGCAGACATAATTTTGGAGATGTGTTTACTCTCATGTGTTCGGAACATGGTTGAAACAAGAAAGACAAAGATTTTCTACACAACAATTATAATATTTTTACAATATATATGCAGTGCTGACTATTTGATCTATAATTCAGCATTGCTGATTAGCTTAGTTCTTGCTAAGAGAGTTTCCTGGTTTACATTTTAGTTCTAGTCAATGGCAAATTATATAACTATTTCTGCGATATAGCTGTTCTGCTACTCAAACCCATCGTAGAAATTTAGATTTCAAGAGAGAGGTGGAATGAACTGCAAAAAAAAATAAAAAATGAAAAAGTAGTATGTACTGGCATTTATCTCTTGGTGGGAAGGGGCTTGAATGTGAAAGGGCTCTTACTAGGAGGAGAATAGGGCACATGAAATGAAGATGAAAAGAATGGAGGACTCTGGAGAAGGAGAGCACTCAGTCGATGAAGGCAATGGTTTTAGAGATGAGGGATACCTATATTGCATTAAATACCCACAGAACTGCCATTGAGAGAAGGGGAGAAAGAAAAATGGTCTACTTTTAGGGTTATAATGTTTTAATCCTAAAAGCACAGTATAAAATTGCTCTAGTAATGCACGTATAAATTGTGTATATTAGTGTTAAGACACAGCTTTAAGCTTCTGTGAAATAAGGCTACAGAGTAATTTTATATATAAATAATACCAATCTAGACTGCCCATGATTCTCCAGGTAATAGTTTATTTCTATTGTTTTCTCCCTTTTACGTTCCCTGCCTGTTTTTCTCTTCTGCTTCCAGCTGGGGCACTCTTTACCGCCCCAATCCCCCCCTGTGTTCACAGAGTTACTGAAATCACAAATTCAAGAGCTTAGAAGTTTAATGAGTGTCAGAACTTACCTTACTCAATCAACTGTATTTTGGCCTTGTATGTATTATAATGCAGCTTTTAATTGGAGAAATTCTTACTCTTGTTTTCAGGGGACCATTGTCACATTTAGCACAAAGAGTGACAACCACTGAACATCTATTCAAAATATTTATGCTTGGATTTCCATCACTAGCTTAGATGCTGCTAGCTGTGTTAAAAATTTTCTCCTGCATTTTAAACAGTTTTACTTTACTTCTAACACTGCGAAGTAGATCTATATACTGTAATGAATACAAAAGCCTAGGGTATTGTCTATAGTGTTTACATTGTAGTATCTGACTTTGCAAATCTTCAGAGCACCTTTTTAGAGTAACTCATAATTATTCCCAATTTACGGATGGCATACTGGTGCACAGGAGGAGAGATTAAGGGCAGAAGTGTCCTCTGCCAGGTTTTCAAATCGGCTGGCCATAGCGCACTTTTTACAATAAAGCAGCCATTGACTTCAGATGTTGCTCTGTTCTCAGCGGTTCCTCAGTTTGGCGTCCAAGGTTTCTTTCTAGTTACCAAGAAGATGCAAAATAGTGTCAGTGAGATGTTCTGCTCAAATGAGACAATCAGTCTCATTTGGGTTCTGTACTGTGTCTGCTCCTCTCTGAAGACTGAAGAGTCTCCTTTTCCAGGCTTCTCCCTTCTGTGCCTTCGGATGTCTGCAATAAAAAGGTAGCAAGGGGAATGGTCTGTTGTAGTGACAGACTAGAGATTTAAGGACAAGTGTTACTAGTATGTTTGAACTACAGAAGTGGTAAGTGAAGTTAAGTTAGGGATGTAACTAAATCCGCTCTTTATTTAAAGCAGTGTGCGTGATCAGTGTCAAAAGCTATGATGTCTGATAGATCAGCAGAAGCTACTGAACCTGTCTTTGGAAAAAATACGGGATTAGATGGCAGAAATGATAAACAGAAGGTTTGAAAGCAAGATATTGAGAACTAAGAACTGATAAACTATGTGGCATGGTGTACTTTCTGACACGAGTAATACACAATCAAATTAACCAAATTGTTTGCTTTATTGCTTGCTCATACCAAAGATTTGATGTTTTGGAATAGGCATTTTTTTAGTGGCTATATGATATTTAAATATATTATTTATACATTCATATATATTCATGATTATATATTTGTAAAAATAAATTTACTTAGATATCTTGATGAGTGTCCTTAAATACTTAAGGGTTGTGTAAATCTCTAAATTTAAAACACATTTCATACTCTTTTTGTTCTTCATTGGTGGAAAAAAAAAAAGAAGTCGAACAACACTGTCCAAGCACTGCTTGGTTGGCTGGATCTTTCATAGAGTTTGTCATTTATTCCATATGTGTATCTACTGTCTAGCCTTCATGGTGAATGATACCTTTTATCTTTGGGAAATCTTTAAGCAATTTAACTTTGCTTAGCTTATTGTTCAGTAATAAGGAAGTAACATAAGGAAAGTGATTTAAAATACTGTTTTACATAAAAAATGGAACTACTTATTCCTTCATTATATGAATATAGCTCTGTATTACTATTAATTTAACATCATTGCCCTTGATTGACATAAGTGGTTTCTATCAGCATAGTTTAGTCTTGAGATAAATGATCTATCAAGAAACAAAATACAGATTTTCTTATAAAGAAAAAGGAGGAGGTAAACTGTATTGTTGTTACCTCTAGTGTGTTCAGATCACCTAAGTAACAGGTTAAGGGGGAGGAGTAGTCAAAAATATCATAAGTAGTTCATATCATTTTCTTGCAACCTTAGCACTTCACCATGAACATTATAAATGACTGATTCTTCTTTAGGTACTGACTCGCTTTAGGATGATGTATGAAATAATATGTGTTTTGCATGTCCTGTTTGTAATGATAAAGGTCATATAGTATCATTTACATAATCTCTAGCCAGAAATGAACTCCAGCAATATCTTCTGTATAACATATACATTATCTGAGGTTTAAAACTCTCATTATTCATGAAAGTTAATTTTACAGTGGGTGTGAATGATCTATCTTATGGCTGCTTTTTTGATCATTCTATAAAATAATATGGAGCAAAGCCTGCACAAATAGCAGGAAAACCAGTAAAGAGTGATGCATTTGCTTGACTCTGTGTATACCCGATTGGATCTTGATTGATGGCAATCATTTGTCTTTGTCAAAAAAAGGAGAAAAATTCAGACATTGAAATAAGAGTGCTATCAAACTTTCTACAATGGCAGAAAGATTCTATTAATGTAGCCCGAGAGTATTAACTGTCTCTGCTAGAAAATGATAAAGAATGTTAATTTTTTTTCTCGAGCATGTTTAAGTGTAAACTGCATTATTTTGTCTGTGCGAAGACTAAGGGGGGGCATACTACAGATTTATGGCATGATGGAATTGGAATAAAAAACAGTAAATTACAAAAAAAATAAATGGAAAGGAGAAACAAAAAGCCAAATACAAGAGCTTAATCCTTCTGATTATGATTTCTCAACAAAACAATAAAAGTTCAAGTAGCATAGTGTCGTAAAATCCTTAATGCTGCATTCCAATTGATATTGAAGCTTTGAAGACTAACTTCAAAGGAGCTTGAACAAGAGCAAAAAATAGATATAAAATAAACAAAAAAAAATGACAAGCTTGGTTTTAGAAGTGCTTTTGTATGTCAGATCTGGGAATATTGACCCATTACTTGAATGGACTTTAAGGCAACTTCCTTATTAATGATACTTAGAAACACAAAGCATATGCTTGTGGGTAATAGTGTATTTAAGTGGAAAAATGTTGTTTCACAGTAGGATAATGCTAGAGATACAAGAATGCTTTTTTTTTTTTTTTTTTAAATAAAGCAATATCTTTCCATATATTTTATATATATATTTAAAGGATTAATCACTGTATTTATCATACCATTGGTATCTGTGGGTTTTATTACATGTCTTTTATGATCTCTGGTTCTAAATAGCAGCATTAAAGTTTGATTACTGTTTATTTTCCAAATCATGAACACAGCAAATTATCTCCATGAGTATTCTGTCTACCTCTACTCTATCTACAAACATTTTTAATCCTAAACTTTTTAAAGAATAAGTTAAGTGTAATTTTAAACCTTGTCATTTATTAGTCCTTGATGCATCCTTATAAATTAGTATTTGAGAGATTTTTTTTCTTTAAAGGATGGCTGAGAGAAAGGCCATATCAAAATTGGGAACCCAGAACTGCAGTTTTGTACTGTTGTGCTTTGTGGCCCACATGAAGTCACTTTTAATCTTTTGGCAATTTCTGCACTATGTGTTTGTAAAAACGTTTTCCAGCTTTGCTTTACTTCATTGTGTGCCTGAGCATGGTAGCAAGCTCACAATGCAAACATTAAAAAGCAGTATAAACACAGTGTTACCTGTGCTTGCTTAAAGAAACTCAGTGACATCATTAAAACGTTCACACTTGTGGGTGGACTCATTTGATAACTTTCATGATGCTGTTGCTACTGCTGCTGAGGATTCACATCTTATATTTTAATATTTTATAATCATTTTAGATTGGGGAACTATTTACTTTTTTCCATCAGGGGAGAGGAGGGGAGTAATAGGGTTAGGCAAGACACTTGTTCCGAAGAATGACTTGTATGACTGAAATTTTTGCTGTTGTTATGAGCAGCTGCAGGATTCCTTCATGACAGAGAAATTCTGGAAGTGGAAACACTAAGTTTTACATGTACACACTGCTTCATCCCCCATCTTGAGAAAAGCACCAAATGAGTACCAAACTGATATTGTAGGACAGCATTAAGAGTGTAAGATTACATTTTCAGGGAACAATAGAATCAGGATCACCTTCCATGTCCCAATAAGCTTCACTGCTTGTGTTTACCATGGCATAGCCTTTAATGAGGTGAAGAAATATTCTATCTAGTGCTCTCCTTTCTTTTGCTTCCCTCTTTCTTCCTCTCCTCTCTTCTCTCTGTCCTTTCTCTGTGCTGCTGCCCATCTGCCTGCAATTCCTGTGACCATTCATCAAATTTCTTATTTGACCTTTTCTTGCTTTCCCCAGGTTTTTGTCCTAGGCAGACCTGGTTTTGTGCCACCTCTTCCTGTACCCTGCCTCTTCTGCTGATTCCCAACTCTGCTTTTCTCTGCTTGATCACCAACAGATCTTGTCAGTGTAATCTTTCCCTGTGGCCTCTCAACTCTCACATTTTTGTCTAGATGCTTCCTTTGTTGCCTCAACAACAAAGACACTTAGTTCTGTATATGAATGAAAAATTTTCTCCTTTGTACTGCTTACGTTTTAATGGATTTAGAGAGCAACAGAGAAAGACAAGTGAAACTTTATTTGTCCCAGTGTGTTTCGATCTGTCTAGAGTAGCCATTTCAGAGAAAGTTTAGATGGTTTTTTGAAGATGAAATTCTGGATGTGACCTCAGCTTGTCTGTGGGAATATGGTCTTGTTGTGGACCATGGACTAAGACTGTTGCCTTTGAGTTTGACACATGTGAAGTCACAGATCAGACCTATGAGAAGCGGGATGGGAGAATCTGAGAGGTACAACCGAGGAAAGGGTGGGTAGCACCTTCAAAGTTGTTTTACTATTAGCAAACATCTTCTGCTTGTACACAAGCTGTGAACTTCCAGAGCTATCACTATGGCTGTATTTGGCAGTCTTGAACAGAAGTAATGAAATAAATACTTTAAGCAACAGCTTCTGGGGGGGGGGGAGGGGGGGGGGAAGAAAGAAAGAAAAGTTAAAGTTCTCTTAAAATAGAGACTTTTGACTTGAGAAATTGTATTCCAAATCATAAAATTTAAATTTCAGTAAAGATAAAACAATACCTTAGAAGAATCCTGGGCAAGCAGAATTACCTGCAAGTGTATCAGCATCTCTTATCAAACACTCAAAAGGCATTCAATCTGTGTCACAGAATAAATTCAGTAAAATAACCTGTTACGTTTGTTAATGTGTTAATTTCTTATCCCCAAATCCCATAGTATCCTGTAATCTCTGTGATGATTGTCAGGCTGTCTCTTCTCTTATTGCCCCCTTCCCTCACTGGAATTTTTTTGGGGAAAATACCATCTTGCAGTGATTAGTATCAAAGATTGGTTACTTCTATCATATGGTTTGGTAAGTAATCCTTAGCTATTGCTGTGATTTGCTGCTTTCCCATATCGCTTCACACATGTATTTCATTTCCAAAGTTTAGCAAAGTTATTCCCTATAAAGAGGGTGAAAGTCTAGATGAAAGCCATCCCTCTTGTGAAAACCATATTCTCTATCCCTCTTAGTGACTAGTACAACAAAGTAAATTTTAATGGTGCATGATACTGAAAATGAATCCTGGTGACCTTGAGAAGCTGTAGCAAAAGATCAGATTTTATTTGAGTCCTCTTGCCGTTGTTTTCATTATTGTATTTTTAATTTCTAGTTGAAAAATCTAGTACTGGTAGCTGTGTATACATGCAGTATTTGAAACAATACAAATTAAAATTCATAAGTCACTTTAAAAAAGCAAACTGATTTGTGTGTAAATTACATTTTTTATTCTTCTCTAGAGCTGTGTTCATTTTATTAGTAACTGAATTCATCTTTCTCCTCAAATGAGAAAGAATGGTTTGTCATCTGAAAACATTATTTTTTACAACAATGGAAAACTTGTCACTTGATCTTATCCTTGATATCTCTCCCAAAATGCAGGGCCTTTTTATTTTGAAAAGGAAGGTAGAAACATTCAGTTTTCATAATGCAATGAAACAATCTTTTCTCAAGTTTGAGTGTCAGTCTGAATTAACTCTATTGACATTTTTCTTAGCAAAGAAGCTAATTGCAAAAACAGCAGCAACAAAAAACAAACCTCAGTTCTTTCATTCTTTCACTAATTTTTTTCTTAAGAAAAAAATATATATTTGCAATGAAATTAACAAACTTTGTAAACAATGTTTATTGGAGAATTTGTATTACATACTGTATCAAAATGTTTGGGCTCTAACTTTTCATCATAAGCTACTGAAAAAATAAGTTAGCTTAGTTTAACAGGCATAATACATTATTATTTCTAAAGCTGAATAATGGAGAAAGATGTGACTTTACAGATAATTACACGTAAAGTTTATGTAAGTGGGAGGGAGATCATTTTCAAGGAAGAAAATGTGCATTATGATGCAGCATGGCTAAATTATACTTCTAAATATATGCACAATAATTTAACAGTGATATGGTCTTAAATAATCCTCTCTGAAGAATTTACATAAAACAAGAATTAACATATCTAGCAAAAATAAGTAAATGTTGAAAATTGTTTGATCATTCCAGAGAAATGTTCTGCTCTCACATTTGCATTCTGGATTTTGAATATGCAATTTCTAGTTGTTAGGAATTTCTGTAATAACTAAAGGATTGCTCTCCTCAGTGTCCCTAAAGTGGAATGCTAACAGTATCACGCGGTGTACAGGTACTTGATTTATACACACACGTGGAATTCTGTAGTCTAGAAACTAAGGTTTGCTCAGGCCACTTAAAACTCTTTACTTTGGTGCCTAAATGACATATTAGAAAAACAATTAGTCCAGTCTCAGCCTGCTGTTTTTCACAGCAGTAATTCTTCCCAGTATCTGTGCTCTGACCCTGAGGGCTGAGGCCACTGATACTTGCATTTGTTTGAAGTCTGCTTCTCTGCTCTGGACAAGAACTTGGAGGAGAGACACGTTGGGAGGAAGAAGGGAGTAGGAAGGGAGTAACCACCACCTAAGCCTCAGGAAATCCCTGGAGTTGAAAATAGTTGGAAATTGACAGAGTACTAGGGAAGAAGTCATACATGATCAGCTTTGTACTTAAGCCTCTGCTGACATTTTTGGATGCGACATTTGGGGCTAGACTTATGGTGGGAAAAGATGCAGCCATCGCTACACTCCTGTCCTCGAGGCACATTCACATCCCTGTGCTGGAGGGGACAGGCAATGCCTCAGGGGCTGGCTTCTTGCTGCTGCTGCGGCGTGGTGTCCTTGGGTGCACTCCAGCAGCAGTTACCCCGGACATAGCTCAGTTCTCCTCTCCAACAGGGAAACCTCTCAGTGGTGCTGAGTGGCCATGGGACAAGGAATCTTTGCTTCTTGTGGCTTATTTTTGAACCCCAGCTGCTGAGAGCGCTGGTAAACTTGTCTTAAAAGCAAATAAAAGAGTAGCTGGCTGAAGAGGGAAAAGTTGGAAACCCTGTCACGAGGCTTAATAGCACCCCTGAAGAAAAAAGTCTCCTTGTCATTTAGCACGCATCTCTGGGGATGCTCACAGGTGGGAAGAAAACTGGGTGCAGGGCAGGTATGCTCGTTTTTAAATCACTGAAATGTAATAGGAAATATTTCCTGCTTTGTTAAATCTGAGCTCTAACAGTCTTTGTTATCAATTCTGTTATTTAATGTTAGATTTTAATGCTTGCACTATTGGTTTTGAGTGGAAAGTAAGGATACGTGGAGGAAGGAATATTGCAACGTCTGTATTGCCCAATCATTACCAAGTTGTTAGCTAGATTTCTTTTTTAAAATAACTATTGAAAAGAAGTTTACATTTTCTTGATTAGTTGCCTCTGGTGTATCACCTTATAAGCTTCCCTCCTACAGCAGCCCTTGAATTACAGCATTAAAGTAATCTTGGGTAGTTTAGCACTCTGAGGTTGCTTTACTGCAATAACCCTTTGGCAGCCTTCCTAACATTACCAAGGATGGCTTCTGCACTTCTCTTTCGTTAATGAGTTCAATTCCATGACCTGCTCTGGTGGGAGGTGTCCCTGCCTGTGGGAACCACAAGGTCTTTAAGGTCCCTTCCAACCCAAACCATTCTCTGACTCTGATAAATATAGCTGGGGAATAGGTGTGATTTTCAGAGGGAGTTAATTACTGTCTTCAGAGCCTTTATGACCCTTGGCTGTCGGTGGATCTCAGGAGTTCAGTAGCTTGAGCGAGCTTCAATAAGGTGGGTGGTTAAAGCTGCAGCTATTTAGGCAAGGTCAAAGTCGCACTCAGGGATCTGGTATGAAGTAGTACTATAATTATGTAAATGTAAGATGAAGGTTATTGGTGTGTGCAGAAAAGACCTCATGACATTCACCTGGAATACACACTTTGACTTTTCCAAGTGGAGGTTCCCCCATCAGCTCCTATCCTCTGAACATTTGTCATCCATTAATGGTGCTCTGTAGTGTAGCACAGGTGCTATTTCTGGCCATTTTCTTGTGGACACAGTGCAGCTGGGAGGCGTGGAGCAGTATTTGCACTGCCTGCAGACACTGCCACTGTGCAAAGAGCTGCTCCTGGGCAGCACCTCCCTTCCCTTGCAGACTCTGTGGGGAAACAGCTTTGAACTTGCCTCTGTGCCACACATATCAACTGCCAGCCTTTTGGCTCCTGGGTCATTAAACATACATAATACTCTAAAAGAAGATAAGGTGTGTTTTTAAGTTACTTTATCTTTCATTTAAAACTTGAGTAAATACTGTCTTCTCTATATCGTCTGGAAAAGGGTGCTTCCTCATAATTTGGTGGCATGTTTTTATTTTTAGAGACCCTTTATAAGGCTTTCAAAGGAGAAATATACTTAAGTTAAACCCTTTTAAAGGTTTTTGAGTCCCGTTGTTGCTTCCTCACCATGCTATGCTAGTATGGTAACAGTTAGGAGCCTTGCTCCATGTGCTCCTAGTGGTCTTGCGGGCTTGTACTTATTGTTTCCTGTCTCCGAGGGTGATACAATGTTTGCAGTTACTTGAACTCTTTCTTACATATGTTCCTGCAATCATCACACAGTGAAGTCATTTCCCAGATTTTTGCTGGCCTCAGATTTTTAAATCTGGAATTAGATCTCAGACAGAAGTGTTAGCCAATTATGCTCGATTCTTTTTTTTTTTTTTTTTTTTTTTTTTTTTTGTATTATACACATTTCAGTTTTAATTATGTAATTATTTCTAAACAAAGAGTAGGAGAAATGCATGGTATTTTTGAGGTTGGATGTCTGCAAGACTTCAGTGTCCTAACCTGCAATCCAAATTGGTAATACTTTTTCCAACATATTGTTTAGCAGCAGTCAAACTTCCAGTGGACCTGAAAGAGTTCTCTGTTCCCTGAAGTATACTTTAAAGCAGAGGAGCAAGTATGTTCAAATTAACTTGTGATTAAGGCAGGAGTTTGAAGGAGGGATTTTCTTATCTCACCAGATGCACTCAAGAATATAAAATATATACTTTTTGTATTAGCCTTTCTTTTTTATTCCAGGTTAAATAAATAAATAAACACAC
Organism: Anas platyrhynchos; assembly: GCF_047663525.1. Classification (NCBI taxonomy): domain Eukaryota; kingdom Metazoa; phylum Chordata; class Aves; order Anseriformes; family Anatidae; genus Anas; species Anas platyrhynchos. Next base: position 36,237,863 of record NC_092590.1, read on the forward strand.
ATGTAAGCATGCCACACTTGCTCCATCTTTCATAATTGGGAGGACGATCTTTCCTATCACAGGGACTAATACATGCTTCTCTCTTGAATGGAAAACTTGTTTTGGCAGGCTAGTTTGAAAGCAAGTGATCTTTTACAGACCTCACATACATTCATTCTGGACTGGAAAGCTATTGATGTTGTAACTAAGTCTCAGTTATCTTTCCTTTTCCTCTCCTTTGTGTATAGTGAATTGCTGAATTAATTTAGTTACTAGACATTAATTTCAATTTCTTTAAAAAAAAAAAAAGTTTTGGGAAGGATAAAGCAATTATTTTAGACCTTTCTGGCAGAGGACCCTTAAAAAATTAATTTGGTTTTGTATTAGAAGAACATACAGCAGAAAAATATTTGCTGAATCGGAGGGGTGCACCATTATGTTTTTATGGAAGTAGGAGAAGTATCCAGCTGTTAAGAGAGCCATAAAAGAAAAGGATGTAGGTTAGCCACAGCTCTTAAAGTGCAGATATGTGGAAATGTGATTTCATCCTGTTTCTTCTAGAAGAAATGGTAGTGAAGCTGAAATGTTCGGGACTGGTTAGATCTATGATGAATTTTTGGAAAAAGCTTTACTCTGATTTACTCTGTGTTTAATTCTTTTGGGGTCAGAACAATTTACAAATGAAATAACAGATCTGAGGAGATTTTCTTCTTGTGGTGAAACGTTGATCTGTGTATCCAGACATGGTGAAAGGTTGTCATCTGAAATTCCAAGCTACTGGGAAGAATTAATCTGAGTCCTAACATTTCAGTGTATGTTACAGAATTATCATATGTTCTGTAGGGAATCATTTGTGAGAGAAGACATGGGTCCTTCCTATGCACAGGCTTAAGGTGAAAGCATCAGAACCAGTAGAAATGGCTAAGGAGGTGGACAGAGATTGATCTGTCTCCTTTACCAGATATAGATATATCCTCTAACCTACGCTGTTATGCTCCATTGTTCATTTTGGCAAGGAAGGGATGGCCAAGCCCTGCAGACTTCATTTCTGCATTATCAGGAAAACATCAAAACATGAAACCAATAACATTCACTGTACCTATTTTTGTAAAATAAAATCATTATTTGCAATATGGATAGCAATTTATGGGATCCGTATGAACTGTACTTAGTTTGAAAAACAAATTAAAACTTGTTGACTACAATCAGGTGTAGGAAGTGCGAGATCTGGAAAGATTTATGAGCTACTAAGCCAAAGCATCCTTTTTCAAATTCGCTATTCATTCATTCTTCTATGGCTGATTCATGTTTGAACTAATTTTGCTGGAAGCCATGACAAAGATCTGATGTTAACTTATTACTTACAGAGAAGTAGAGTAGGTTTCATTTAATTTATAATTAATCTTGATGGAAATAGAAAAATAATTGAACGATGTCATAAGATGACTGTCTTTTAAAGTGCAGCTTTATTTTAGACTGATCAAAATAAGATCAGTCTAAGATAAGCTAGTGGTCATGGCGTACACGATCACTACTGTATCATGTATTTAAGTGGGCCCTCTTTGAAGTATCAGCGTGCCCTGGAATGCCAGCACTTCAAAGAATGCTGCTTCCAAAAAAGCTGCAGCTGTGGTTAGCCACCAAGGGGTTAATAAAGATCAAAGAGGAGCAGACGTAAATTCACACATAAACAGAGATGTTTTTAAACTGGAAGTTAAAAACACCATCATCTAGGACAGCAGATCCTTAAAGGTGGGCTTGTCTTTACCATGACATGAAGCTTTATAATGTGTAAAGGAGGTCTGAAACATTTAGTGTTGACATTTGTTTCTGGAGTGCATTTTACATGAGAGATTCAAAGCTTGTCAATGCAGAAAAGAGTCTGTGATATCTGGAATTAGCATTACTCTCTTCTTTTGTTTTGCATGCTAGTTAGATGGGAATGCATTTTTGGTATGACTTAAAGCACGGAGGTAGGGAGGCCTGGGAGGGGTATTGGGTCTGCAGTGTCTAATGTGTGGTTGAGACAGAGATAATATCCTGGCTATTTGCTGTATTAAAACCCGCAAACAGCATTTCCACCGGTTTTTTAAATGCAGACCTAGGAATTACAGATCTGTGCAGTTTGTACTGTATTGTTTACATGGGGAAATAGCATGAAATATCTGGTAAGACATGCTTCCCTTACTGACATCTCTGTTTTTTTCCTCTTCACTGGAAGCACATGAGATTTAAACTGTACTAAGGTCCCTTATAATGGTACAGAGGTCCACAGAGTAACAGTTCTGTGCTAAGTCTATGCAGACACTGCCTTGAGTTCACACCTGGCTTTCCACATCTGCTACTTGGGAAAGATGTGAAAAAGAATGGTATTGCTTTCTCTTCTGAAGCATTAGGGGAAAAACCCACAGTTTTTGATAACAGTGAAATACAGATAAAGGGAAAATTCCTTTTAGAAAAAAAAAATAATCCTTTATAGACAAAGTCAAATGTTTTCTTGCAGAAGTGCTAGAAGAAGCAAGTAAACTCTGATAATTTAATAGGTTATATTAATATTCTGCACAATTGATACTATGCCAAAGAAGTTTTACTTGGTAACTTTGGGCCTTTGTTATGACCGGTTGCTGTTACTACAGCAGTGAGTGTGGCAGAGATTAAGAGCCCGCCCATGCGTGATATTTTTTGCTTAAGGGTTCCCAATTATTTCCATTTGCAGAAGCCCATTTTCTGAAACTATGGAATATGAATGTCTATGTGGGAGGAAAATGAAGATACTAAGAGAAGGCGCAGACTCTGATGATGTTGGAGTAAGAGTACATGATATGTCTTTTTTGATATCAAAAGTTCTCCATTATCCTTTTCTTCCTTCCTTCCCCTCACCAGCACCTTTTTTTCCCCTCATTTTTAGTTACGTAGTTGCTGGTCAGGCTGTAGTGTGAACAGGTTTCTGATATAAAACAATAAAATATTCAGCCTTAATAAGCTGAGATGGTTACTGTGGTCCAGGTTACAGTGGAGCCCTGTGAATGCTTACATGAATGCAGCTGAGAGGGAGGGAAAGTAGATCTTCTTTAACTGGTTTTGCCATTGAAGGTAATACAGGTGATGTAGGTAGCATTTCCAAAGATCTCAAGGCACTTCTCAGGAGTTAATCAATCTTTAATGTTCTGATGTAGATACATTATCAGTGAAGTGCTGTAAAATTCATGCTTTGAGATAGCTTAGCTGGCCAAATAATATTTTAGTGGCAACTGACTTTAATACTAACCAAACCTTTTCCTGAGTGCTTTGCTAATGCAGACAAAGTTGTGAATCAGATTAGGAACATCATTTACTGGAAAACAGTCGTTTTCCTGCTGCATTGGTGCTTTAATTTGGTTTACCTTGTAGCAGCACAAATACTTGTTCATGAGATCTCCAGGTGAGATGCTGAACTTGGTGCTGCTGCTGAGAACTTGCCTGTCAAGCTACATCTCCAGTGCAATGCTTTACATTAAGCTCGATGTTCTATGTTCTGCAATATGCCAGGTATTTAGGGCATGTTACAAATATTAATAGTTTATACATAACATTCTTTAGATTGGTACTTATAAACATGTAGCTAGACATTAATGTGCTGTGGTGTAACTTGTTTGTGTTAGATCATGGTTTGTGAAAGCTTATTGCAAAAATAATGAAGGGTTTCGGAAGATGTTTTACTTGTTTGCTGAAATCACATTTTATTAAGTCAGTGAAAGATACATTGCACTGTGTTTTTAAATGCAGAATACAAGAGATTTTAGTTAATATTCTAGACATGCATCTCCATGAAAATACAATGGATTTCAGTTTGCAAAATAAAGCAGGCACATTGCACTGATGATGCCCTACAGCCTGCTAGCAGTATTCCTTCAAGATTTCTGTGTTGTTTTCTAGAACTTGATCACTTATTTTTGGATTGACAATCAAATGTGAATGCTTCTGGTTTTTGTTTGTTTGTTTTTGTTTTGTTTTTGAGAAAAACATTTACATATCTTGCAGCAGATGTCTGGCTTGAGGTCTTGAAGCATTTCACAAGGAAGCTCAAGCTACCTAGATATAGAACAAAAAGTGTTACTGACCAGAATTAAAAGAACGCAAGATATTTTTTCTTAAAAATGGGGCATTTCTGTTTCCTATTCTTATTTAATTTAGAAGTTAAAGTGAGTTAAAGTTAAAGTTAGAGTTAAAGTTAAAATGAGAATTTTTGGTAGGTTTGTGTTTGGTAATGGGGGAAATTGAAGAGCCTTCTTTGATTCAGATTTTCTGCCAAATTTATACTGTTACTACTGATGAATAAGTAGTGTTGCCACTCTGTGTTTGGTTGTCTATGAAAGTAATTTAGCCCAGGACCCTGTGTTCAAGTGTGTTTATACCTTTGAAATTGGCATTACTGACTGATTGCCTTGTGATGGCCTTAGTAGAGAGCTGGGGGATTGATTAGGTTTGGAGGTTGACTTACCTGCTTAACTCTACAGTTAGAGTTCCAATGAGGAGTGTCTTATCTGGAAATTTATCTTAGTATCTTCGTAGGATTTAGGACATGTGAATAGGGTATTACATCTATTGCATGAATAAGCTATGTTCTCTTTCTGTGGCATGGTAACAGCCTTGGTTCTGGATGCATCTGTGAAATAAGTTCTAGCAGTACAAAATTCACATTGGCTAATGATTCATATCTCTATTTAATGTAAGTAATTGCTGTACACCAGAGCAAGAACTGTTTCGCTTTAAAAAGATGACTGGCAGGCTGGCTGGAGTCTTCATAACAACATATTGTTTGTAGGGCACACACAATCTAGTTTCCATCTGCTTTTGAGTTTGTTGCAGTTGTCTCTCATGCAGGCTTTTTCTTGCCTTTAACAGTGAATAGCCTTCTAGACAGAACAAATCATTTGGTTCTCTAGCCATCCTCTGTCTCTGCAGATGATTTCTGTAATGTTGTGCTGCTTTCACCTTTCTCTCCTTTTCTTTGTTTCTTGTGCTACTTTTATTTATTTATTACTTCATTAATAAAAGGATCTGAATGGATGCTTCCATGGTATGCTAAAATCCATTCTTGATCAGCCGTTGGCCCAAGACCTCTCAAACTAATACCTCAAGACCTCTCAAGCTAATGGATTTGTAGGTTTACTGTTTCCTTACTTTTACTCACCCTGCAGAGTCTCTTTTCTATTCACGCTAGTGTGCTATTTATTTTCTGTGGACATAAAGATAGCAGAATATCTTGAAATATACAATGGGTAAGACATTACAAGAAGTAATTCTTCAGAAATTGCATGATCTCCTCAACATTCTGTGGTTGTACTCCTTAGATTCAATTTAAGCCTCTTAGAGGATATGAGAACCTAACGCTATAATAAAGCTAGTAGGTCAGTTGGTATGTTTTGTTTTGATTGGGTTAATCTTTGAAACTGATAGAGAAAATAAGTTTCCTGATACTCTTGTTCTTGGAATGAAAATACGTCAACATGTAAGCTTTTTCCCAATGACCACAGTGATGTGAGTTTTTCTTTTGAATTATATGCTCAAAATCCTGATATACAGGTTATATTGGTCATTGTATATTTCATCTCTATACAATTAAAACCATCTATGTACTTAAACATGAACCGAGAAGAAAGTTTTATCTCAAGTCTGGGTACATGGACCGGCAATTTGGAAAAGTGTTTGAAAAAGAAAGCAATGTCATGGTAATGCTACCTGAATAAAACGTTTAATATCAAAGTATTGCTTCTATTCATTCAATATTGTTACTAAGGAACCACCAATTACTGTGTATCATGTTAGTGGGGCCCCTGACAAATCCATGCAAATCATATGATTTATAATTCATAAATCCTCAGTCCCCTGAGAAATGTTGCTCTTGCACTTAAACTAATTGAGTACTTATGTTCATTGATCCAGTCCATATAGCACCTTTAGTCCATATGGCAACCTACTATAGGGCCAGAAGCTTCTGTTGTCAGAAAAACACAACACACACAAAAAACCAACACCCTTAGTCAACAGCACTATGCTGTTCTCAAAATCCAGTTCCTTGGTTCTTTGCTATGTGATGCTTCAGTCTTTCAGCCAGCAAACTGCAGCCAAGTCAGAGCAGTCATTACGTCTGTCTCCCCCTGGCTGTAGAGGTATATCGTCTGCATGAGACATCATTGATTATTGGGGATGGGGCTGTAGCAGTTAAATCTTACCTGTAAGCTGGTTGTTCTACAGTAGCTGTATCATTTACTGGATTATCTTGGTACTATTAAGCATTTGTCCTAGTAGTTGCTCTCAAGAGTGGCTCATTTTTAAGAATTAGACAATAGGTGTGTGTTTATGGCAGTACAATTGTTTGTTAGATATCTATCTGTGTGTAGAGAGTAGATTTTTTTCCCCTCATCATATAGTGGTTGCAAGTAGTTATAAATACCCAAATACACAAGCTAGTAGTTGATAATGTTACTGTTTGTGAATAGTCGCTGCACTGGTGGAGGACAAGGAGTCCTATGCAAATTTCATTCCCTGACTGGAAAATAAAAGTAGGGGACTAAAGATATATTATGTTTCAGGATAATATTTTGCCTGATCATAATTTCCTATTTTTCTAATAATTTTAGCATAGTTCTGCAATGTAGTATAATTTTAATTGCTGCCCAGTAGAATGACATCACTTAATTCTATCAAAACTGCAGAAAGATAGATGAATGACAAATTAATAATTTACCATCTTTGCATAATACTGTAGCACAGAATACCAGAAGGATTGATGGCAGAAGAGGTTAACAAATTTTAGCGGCTTCCATTAGCTTTTCATTGTCATATGTTTGTGGTGCTGACTGAAATAAGCTTTGTAGGAGATCTCAGTCTAGGGAACTAATTACTTGTGCCGATTGCCATACTGATGAATAGACCCTCATTGTATCATTCCCCTGAAGACGAGGAGCAGTCTGTGATTCACGACTGCATCCTGGCTGATATTTGATAATAATTTTAACAGATAAATGTAGGAAGGCAGAATGATGAAGTGCCTATCCAAGCTCTACGACTATCAAAGGCATGCACATAGCCAGCTGTGTTCTGCCTTTTTTCTGTAATCACTAAAGGAGAATTTTAAGTTATTAATCGAGCTTTGAATAAACTCCTATCTTCCTGTTTGTTTGTTTGTTTGTTTGTTTGTTTTTAATACTGCTTCATTTGGCTAAGTATACCAAAATCATTGGATTTTATAATAAAAGCATTCAAATTTAGGCGTGATTATAACAAAGTGTGAATATAAAATACTGGGGTATTTGTTTCAAATACTCGAGTATTTTTTCTGAAATTAAGAAACCAGGAGGATGAATAATAGCACTGCCTTTTCCTTGATGTCAGAAAAGGGCATGGAAACTTAAAGCTAGATGCATAGACATTCTCCATTTTTATAGGGTATTTTTCAATCACAATTTTTAATATATACAAATTGTGTTTAAGAGGAGGGCTATGCAAATTATTGTGGCTTTTGTTACTGTGTTTGAAACCTTGGGTTAGCTTAAATAAAACTCATCACTGGCTTTAGACCTCAAAACAAAGATACAGATACCAAGTATTTTTAACTCTGGGATCTGTAAATTAGTCGTGGCTATTCATTTGTCATTGTGGACAGGTATACTTTTTATTAGCTATTGGACCAGAATGGAATATATGTACGTTGCAAGTTATTGTTTTAATACTAGTTATGTTAACAAACATAGCTTGTGTTTTATAGCATGGCTACATAGGTTTTCAGGCTATGAACCTATCATGACTATTCTACGTGTCAGGCACTTTCTGCTTGTTTATTTCACTATACCTGAAATTGTGATTTTTTTGGGGGGGTACGTTCTCTGGGCTAAAATACTGTTTTACAGTAGCATTCATTCATGATCATCTAACAGGATAGTAACTGGCACTTATATATGACCATATTAAAAAGATCTACGTATATTTGGAGCATACAATGGGAAATAATGAATTTGATATAACCTTTTCTAGATGTAATTTTTTAAAAGTATGCCTTCAATATAGCAATTATTACACATCATAACATGTAGTTTTTAATTAAATGTAAAAACACAACTACATAAAACAGGAATCCAATCTGATTTGCTTGAAAATAGATTGCTATTTCACTCTCCTGGAATGGTTTATTTAAAAACAGTAAATGGAAAAGAAATGCATTTTCTTGTGTTGTTCTAAGCCTCAGGGGCTAAATGTAATGAATATTTTAAGAGATTATTTTAATTAAATTCCTGCACATCTAAACAGAGTAATATTTTATTATCACATACATAACCATGTAACTGAGGTATTCATTAAAGTTAACACTTTCTGGACCAAGAATTCATGGTATGATTTACTGACCTTGTGCAAAAAGGCACAAATTAGGAAGAAAAATGAAGGGGGACAGACTTTGATTAATATAGGTAATGCTATACCATATTTATAATAGCCTTTTCCCTATTCTGGTTTATAAATGCAGTCACTGAGAAAGGTGCCCTGCTGAGGCTGAAATGAGGCTGAAATCGGAGCACATGCCACTAGAGTGTGGGGAAACTGATCACACTGTCAGCAATTCATTTCAAAATGATGTATTTAGTGCTCATTTCACCTTCCAAGAAAAAAGGGAAAGGAGTTCCTTAGACTGGAAGGTGATATTGTTATTTTCAAGGACATACCTAAGTAAAAGATTGCAGAAAGGGGGGAGGTTAAAAAAAAAAAAAAAAAAAAAAGGAAAAAAAGGCAGCACAAACAAGGAGAGCTTTATGCAGAAATTCAGTGCTACCATGCTGTTTGATAATTGCTAACATATGTGGCTCCTCTGTTTCATTGTAGTCGTCCTCGTGAGTTCTGGCGCCTTGACTACTGGGAAGATGACTTGCGGCGCCGGCGACGATTTGTGCGTAACCCCCTTGGATCGACACATCCTGAAGCGACACTAAAAGCAGCCGGAGAACATGGTCAGTGTAAAAACTGCTTCTTGCCAATAGCAGCAGGTTATAGTACCTGGCAGTGAAAATTAGACCTTCATTCCTACAAGGTGCTATAAAATTGTCGCAAATGCCAGAAGGCTTGTCATTGCATTTCAGGCATGCTCAGTACAAAGATAAACTGGCCATTGCTTATCATAAGCAACACTGGTATTTGGTAAGCCTCCTCATTACATCTTAGCTGAGATGGCACATTGTGCACACTTTGCATACAGTGATTACAAATACAGTTCTCAGTAAGTACAAGAAAAGGTGGATGTCATTTTACATTAAACCCTGGACACGTGTTCTTGTGGTAAATTACCTATTTATGCCTTAGTAACTTCAAAAGACAATAGTCCCTGTTCAGAAATCCACACCAATTATTTCAGTTAGCCTAAGCACATATCAGGCTATCCTTACAGATATATAAAAAGGAAAACAGTGCTTCTAGAGCAAAACTTTATTCAGACCTTTGCATGTGTTTAAGTCCTCAAGTATTTCTGTAAAAATTTGATATGGAAGAAATAGTAACAAATGCCAAAATGGAAGGGATTGTTCAAGCAATAAATGGTAATGATTTCTACCTGGTGATGTTAAAAACAGATCGCATTTTTAGCAGATTTTTTTTTCCTCCCCATTTTATTATCAGGGATCGCTCAGCTACATGCTGCTATGTCTGTTCTATTGGAATGTTTTTGCAAAACCAAGGAGATAATCAGTTTTAGAACTTGTAATAAACCAAAAGATAAAAAGCCAGAGCTAATGAACTTTGGGTTTTAGTCTAGAATTTTGTCTTTGTGATCTAATGAAGATATGTTGATAAGGTTGAAAAATCCATCTTTTATTTAAAAATAATTTGCTTGTAGTTAAAACTGAATACCCTTCCCCTTGAATGTATGTGTCACTGAATAGAATCATTTAAATTAGTTTTTTTCATATTTAGTCTGTGAATTATTCCATGCGTATAGATATGTACACACACAGTACATGGAGGCATGCGCTTTATGCTAATTTAAAATTATTAAGACTGTTGTACGAGCATAGAAGAACATCACTGTCGTAAAGTTAGTTTCCATCAGGCATCTTAACCTCTGGCACTCAGCCTTAAAGAGCCATTTCTGGAAGAAAATGTCTACAATATGTCAGCTGATATAATGCCAAATGTGACATCAGTCCTTTAAAATAAATGACCATACAGAGAATAGTCAATAAAGTGATCTAAAAGTAACGTTCATAGAGACCTACATCTTTGACTATAGAAAGAGGAACAAGATGTAGAATTAATTAACCCACTTTTTGCTTTGGGGCTTGTTTTTGTTAATACTGTGTGTTGATTCTAAACCATGGACTTAAAGGACACAAGGTTTTTTTTTTTCTGTTCAATAATATCCTTGGATAAAGAAGAACTGCTCCCCTTTAAAACTGTGTAGTTTAAATTAAACAGGTCTTGACACAGTTTTACGTATTCTCTTCATATGTTCCTATTTAAAATTTATCAAAGCACTGAAAAATACTTCTCATTTTTACGGCAAAATATTTACAGCTTCTGTTTATATTTGTCTAATCAATTTTTTTCAAAAGTAAATACACTCACAGAATTGTTCATCTTTCATAGTAACGTGATATTTTCATAAATCCATGCTATATTTCAAGGGCTATCACTCATATGCAGTTTGTAATTGACAGGAGTACAATTTTTGTTGATACAAAATAAGACTAAATAAAAGTAGCCCTATTTGATAACACGTAGCTGTTACCTAACCCCAGTAATTTAAATAGGGCTAATTTTTTTGTCAGTCCTTCTGTTTGGCATTTGACATCTGTAAGTGTTCTATTATACATGTATTTAATTTCTTGATGTTCTGTTCTGAATTTAATTGCATAGTGCCTTAGTTGTCTGTTGCCATTTTGTTTCTTTATCAAGTGAATATTGCATTGTACCTTAAATCATTATGCAATTCATGTGATTTCTGAAAGTAGAGAGAACAACCATCTGTCGGAGTGTAGGTAGGTGTGCAACTGTCTTGATCAAGGACTTCCCATTGGCGAGGTGTAAAATGACCAAGTACAAATTGCAGTCCAACCGGAAGCTATATTTAATTTATAGGAATACAAAGGTTTTTGTTTGTAAAAAGTATCAGAAGGTGCAGTTATCAGAAAGGTCAGCTTGAGCAGTCACTCGATATATTTCTTTCTGAAGTGTGTTTATAAACTTTTAATATTAAGTGACGTCAGGTCAGAAAACCAATTGTTTTCAGATTTTCGGAACTGGACTTTCAGGCCATGTTGCCAGGTTGTGGATATACTTAGAATTTGCAATAGATTTGTCTTGGTGTTTTATGATTTCTTATCAATAATTTATCATTAATTATTCTATTTCAATTAATTTTACATGTCTTAGAAGAAAAAACGTTTTTAAAATGATGAATAAAGGTTCCCCATTGCCTATTTAAGCTTTTCTCAAAACAAAACAGAACAAAACCAAAACCTGAAATTGGGCATATGGGATTTTGACAAAAGGGAGACAGGGGAAAATAATGCATAAATAATGGGAAAGTACTATTGCGTGCTTGAGAGCATAGAATTTAGCACACTTTTCACTAGTAAGTGCACATTATCAGCTGCTTGGTGTCTTGCAAATGAAATCAGATGTATTCTCTGCCCCGGAGAGCTCACAGTCTGGAAAAGATCACAGTTTGCAACTGTGAAAAAGCTTTAGAAACAATCGGAAGCCTAGATATTGTTCAGTAAAACCTATAGAGAACAACAACAACAACAATCAGCTCTGTTGCAGCCTAGTTATGTGTCTTAGTAGCAAGAACCAATCTTTTCCAGGGATTGATTTGATTTGAAGGAGAGCCTCTGGTGCAGAGGTGGCAGAATAAATACCTGAAGACTAATGTTCTCTGTTCAGACAATCAATACCAGCCCCATGACTATACTTCTGGCTACCTTCTAGTTAAAAACAAATTTTTTAATTCTGACAATTTAATTGCCATTCCCAAGTTCACATTAACTTGCTTGGGAAAAAAAAGCTCTGGGTAATTTTTCAAAGAAAAAAAAAAAAACACCTTCCAAAATGGCTATTTATAAACGTCAGGCTAGTAATGTAGCATGGGGGAAGCAGAGGTGAAGATGCTGTGGGATGCAAAGAGTTAATTAATTTCTGTTTCCATTTTCCCCTCATTGTTTAGAAATGAAACCAAAGGGTTTATGAATTATGTGAAAGTCAAATTTATGTTCCTGGAAAGTAATATCATGCAAAAATGAGTCCTTTAGTCCTGTTGGGTTTTGTAGCTTGACTCGCCCCCCCCCTCCCCCCAAGAACACTATTTTGCAAGAGAATCTTTATCTGCTTGGAAATGCCATACCAAGGTTTTTAACAGGTGATCTGTCTGCTTGTTTATTTTCATTGACATTTATTAAAACCTGGGGGGAGGGGATTAAAACAGTCTTTAGTATTTCAGCTGAGGAGGAGTTCACAACATTGCCACTGAAAGTGTCTAGCAACCGATCCTATATAATATTGAACTTGACTTGACTGGCCAGTTTTTTTTGCCTCAACGCAGGGAACAGAAAAGAAGTCTTAAAAACAATATTTAAAAAATCTGATGTGAAAGTGTTTGGTTTTCCCAATGTTGCCTTAAAAAAAAAAAAAAAAAAAAAAGACGTAAGGGAGGCTTCTGGGAGGCCCAACTAACAAAATGATAGTAAATTTTTCTTAGTGCATCCTTTCCCAGAATTGCTTTTTCTCATACGTTTATCAGACATTAAAAATATAAACAGCAATAGTAAGTAACCTTATGTATGGTCCTTTGGTCCTTTCTTATAGTTTATTTTTCAAACAGCTTTTAAAAATTACATTTTTTTTTTCTTGCAAGTTATAGACAAACAATTTAAAACAATCTGTCATTCAGTGGATGCTGTAAGTGAAATCATTTTTACACCTGAATGTTCCAGAGGTTTGACTGGGATAAAGAAGGCTCTGTGCAGATGCAGAGATGTTTGCTAAAAGCTCCTTGGAGGAAGTGGGTCCTAGAGAGCAATTTGGGAAGGACTGCATGGAATTAGAATAATTAAATATAATAATGAAATTACTGTGCCAGAGGAACGCTCTGCTAGGAGACTGTTACACCCTGTGCAGAACATAGGCCATACCTTTTGGTCTTGATCTTGAAAAAGTGAATGTGAGTGACTGCTCAGATCTGCAGGGCTGGAGCCAGAAGCCTGACCATGCCAAAGGTAGGCAGGCCTGGCAGAGCACAGCTTGTGTTACAGGTGACAGCAGGATCTGGGACCTGGCAGATGAAATCGAGTGCGGGACACCCCTGCACGTACATGGGAACAGAGTCTGGCACTTGCTGCCGTGCTCTGTCGTATGCATCTCTAGTAGGTAAATACAGAAAGAGAACTAGACTGTGGCCTACGTAAGTGCGTGTAATACACAGAATAGGTGAACCCACAGGGAGTGTATGCCATTTCTACACAGATACTCACAGTGCCTGTGCCTGTTTGCTGTAGGTGCAGTGCTTTATTCAGCTCCGTACAGAAAAAGCAGGTTCTGGTTCAGGGTGATGGCTGATTGCCTTCCAGTAGCTGGTGCCTGCGCACGTACACTACACATTTGTGCGTATGGTGCATGTGTCAGGAAACGTGGGTAGCCAACATTGTGCGGAGAGATGACAAAAATGTAAACAATTTACAAAGATGGACTAAACTTATAATCTAAAATCTTCTCTTGAAAAAAGGCAGTTATGCAAGGTGTATGTTTTTGAATCGCTGTAATATAGTTAGTTTGAGAAATAAATATCATAAGAATGAGGAAAGACGAGGCAGGAGGTGTGTATTTCTGTTACCCGATCGTCTCTGGCTTGGAAGTGGCCATATTGATTTTACTTTTTCTCCGTGATAGATGAGAAAAAAAGACTGCAGGACGTACTAGTAACTTGGACAAGTTATGCTAAATGTAAAAGTATTGAACTTTGATCTTGGCTTTCAGTTCAATCTTAAATGAGAATAGGTAGAAGGCTAGTTTGAAATAGTACCTTCAGTATGACATTATAATGAAGGAAGCAAAAATGACAGCTATGTACTATGCACATGGAGGTTTTTGAAACACCAAATAGTTTTCTAGCATTAAATAGGGGGGAAAAAAGGGAGAAGAAAAAAGGGCTGATTATCCTTTACTTTATCCCTGGCATGGTTTTGTTCTATTTTACTTTTTTTGATCTTCAACAGAATGCTGCTGGGCCACTGAGCAACAGTGCATGTGGTGTGTATTAGTATACTGTTGGTAATTTTACTGCTGCTAACTTAAAATCCTCAAGGGGGAGTTAATTACAGGAAAACCTTTCTAAATATCAGCTGCATATTTTCCATGACAAGAAGGTTTTCGACTCACGTTGAACAATTCCAGAATCGGAGTTATCATTATTTACATGAGTATGTTTTAGAAGAAAGAAAAATCTGTGTTTGTATAATGCAGTTAAAGCTTTTCAATACTTTATTTTTTGAAGGCTGACAAGTGGCAGCTATTGTTCGGAGAGAAATGACCGTGCATAAATTCAATTTTATTTTGTATGGCAAGTTAAACTTTCTTTGTTAAGCTCCGGGCATATGGCAAAACCAGAGTATTTGTTGATATTTTTTAGGGTTTGGGAGATTTTTTTTTTTTTTTGGTTTAGTTTTCACTTAATTGAAAAGTTTATTATTTGCAATTTATGTGCATATATTTACTTAATTTAAACTTTATATATTGCCACTGGGGACTTGCCTTCTTCTGTAAATGTTTGCAGATTAACTTCTTTTTTTTTTTAAAGCCAGCCAGTGGAACTTCAAACCGTGTATGGCAGCAATCAGCGCCAGCAAGGAGCAGTGTGCTGAAGTTAGGCGCTCACGATGTGCTTGGCGCACGTTTTTTCCAGCGCGGCAGTTCCGTGGGCATTCTTAAACCGCTTTTAAAGAAATAGCCCGCTCGGCTTCAGCTTCGAAAGAGAGAAAAGGAATTCAGGGTTGCCAACGAGCGGCAACTTCAGCCTGGCGAGCTCTCGCCCTCCCCCTTCGGCCGCGGCTCCCCGCTCCTCGTTCCCACGGAGCAGCCGCAGCGCCGGCGGCCGGGGGGATGCTGCGGGGGCTCCCGGCGGGCACCGGCAGCTCCCGGGAGGCTGCTGCCGCCCCCGGGGCCCGGCTGCGGGCCGGGGGCCGCCCGGGGCAGGAGGGAACCGGAGGGGACCGGGGGCCGGGCTCCGGTAGCGCCCTTCTGGGCGGTGGCGGCCGCGCTGCTGCGGGCAAACCCCGCGCTGCCGTCGCCTCCTTTGGCGGCGGCACAGCCCCGTGCCTCCCGCGGGCAGGTGCACCCCGGCTCCGGCCCGGGGAAGCCCCCCCCGTGTCTCCCCGTTGCCCCCCAAGCCGGAGAAGCGGGGCTGGAAGGCTGCTGAGGGACAGGGGGGCAGCGGGATCTGCCGCCGGCAGGGGAAGTCGCCCCGCGGCCGGAGAGAGGAGAGCCCGTCCTGCCTCCCCCCTCCCCGCCCGGCCCCGGCACAGACACTTGAAACGGAGTTAAACGCTGCAGAGAGCTCCGGGTAGTTTGGGGCAGGCTTAATAGGATTAAAAGTAGCTGTGTTTTAACGTTAGAGGATTAAGGCAGGTACTTCCCGTAGCTAGTCCGAAACAGTGTTTTCTTTCTCGACTTTCATTTTTTATGTAAAAAGAAAAAATCACACAAACCAAAGCTATATTCCTTTGTCTCTGCCTCTGAAACCTGACAGAGCAATGTGTCTCTTTCTCATTTCAGCTCCTGATGAAGATATACTTGTTAAAGGAAAGCAGTCCATCAAGAGTCAAGTCTTAGGAAATCAGAACTCAGAAAGTGAGATTCTCTTGGAAGGCGACGACGATATCACGTCATTCATAGAGGAGAGAGAAGTGGAGAACTTAACGGGTAACTTCAGCTATCTAATTTCTCATCAGCTTCTTTACTGTTTAAGTTCTCATCTCCCCTGCACTGCAGTGAATACTAATTTAGGATACACACCATTAAATTTTTCCTTCCCATAACTGGGTCTTTCAGATCACTTTCTGTACACCTCTGATGCTGGGAATTTACTTATTTGCTTGAGGACAGTTGTGCATTTTCTTTCTTGGGTTTTTATAACCTGGTTGTTTCCACGGTAGACGTCTGTATTCTAGGAAATCTTCCTTAGAAAAAGAAGCTCTACCCAGCAAAGAGCTGCCTTTTTTTTTTTTTTTTTTTTTTTTTTTTGACCTTGTTTCATTCCTCAAAACATTAGACCTAGTGGGCAATTAGGCGAGTCATTTGTAATTAAAGGCTTTGGAGAGCTTCAGGGTCCCCCCCTCGCCCCCCTCCGCCCATTTATAAAACTATACGTATTAGTGATCTACTTGGATTTCAAGGATCTGTATGCTCACTGGATTTAACTCCCTTAAACCCCTTGTTATTCCCTCATTCAAGTCCCTTTTCCACAGACCATAACCATATTTGTCTTGGTTTCTTTTTCCTGAAGAAAAAGATAGTACTTCAGATACTTCAGATCCTTGAACTTGATTAATTTTACCAACCTTTGCTGTTGTTGCAATCCAAGTGGAATGAGTCCATTTCTGTACAATTGATAATGTAAATAGTAACTTCCTTGGTTCAGGCACTGGGAGTTATAAAGCATCTTCATTGTTATTTGAGGAACATGGGTTTACATGAAAATGCGAATTTCTCTGTGTTCCGCTGCTTTCTCACCTGCAGTATTCCATGTACATTTTTGTTAGAGAAAGATGTCATTGCTTGGATAATTGTGGTTCCCCAAAAAGCTAGTAGTGTAATCTTACATTATGATAATCTAGTGAAATTAACAGAAGTGATTATTTATCGTCAGTTTGCTTATCCCTTGCCTGAACTGTTTTCCACTCTTTAGTTTTTAAAAGCAAAGTTGAAAATAAAACATACTGAAAAAAAACACAAAACAACACCAAACCTACGTAGGAAGGGTGGTGGAAAATAAATAGGAGAATAATGCAATGGCATGTTATGTACGTGGATCTTTTCTTTCTTTCTACCACGAGCTTTCTTCTCAACAGCCTTCTGTGTTTCCTTCTCGTTTATTATACATTCATTGGTTCCAGTAATACATTCATACTGTAATAGAGGTGAAAGGGGAGTTTAATTATATAATCTTGACAATGGCAATAGGATTAAGAAGTAATCCTCACTAATAAAGTGGTGTGGGTAGAAATGAAGTGGAAATTGTCAGGGGTCTTCTAGAGGACCTGGACTGCCCCAGCTTCTGCAGCTGTCTGCTTGCCCTGTAATTGAATGTCTGAGAGTGATTGAAAAAATGTTATTTCTCCTCTGGATTACATGCTAATGTACAGAGGGCAAAGGGAGACAGCAAAAGAACACATAGCTGCTTATTTCATCCATTTGTGGGGGTGAGCTTTGGGAAATCATGGCAGTTCTGCAGCTATCTCATGCCCATCTGCAAACACAATGTATTTGTACATTGGGAATAGAGGGCAAAGCTGCTCTGATCTCAACAGAGCATCTCTTCTTTTGTCCTAGTGGCACACATTGAGATTGATGCGAGATTAAGGACCATCACCCTCCTAACAATCGATGGAAATGACAATTCATCTGAATTTTTTGTCAGTTATTCTCACATTGATTACCTGAACGTGTGTACCTCATTTATAGATGCTTTATTAAAACAAAATTGTCTGTGTCACTTTCATATCTTCCACTGTTTCATAAAAAGTCAGATAATAGTGCAACCAAGTAACTTCATTTCCTTACCTCTTAATCAGCTGGATGACAAACCTAACCTGCTTTCTCTCTGTGTGTGTTAGTTTATATAATAGGTTCTGTATTGTCAGATCTATGCCGAACCTATTGTTTTCAGTAGTCGTCTGATTTGTCCCTGTGATAAGCCCTGTGGAGATGTGATTATTCCAATAAAAATTCATTCAGTTGGAAACCAACCCTCCAGCTGTTTACTCCCACAGTCCCCGAGCTACACTAATGCTATATGGAATCCTTGAACAATATTTAACATGGAATCAAAAGCATCTTTAAAACATTTTACTTCAGGCTCTGTAACATTGTCTAACCTTAACAATAGATTTCTATCATCCATGAGGGAACACTTCACAGTCAGACAACTTTGAGCCTTGACTGCTGTGTTCATCTTTGTGGAAAGCTATTGAAACTCTCCAGTACCTACAGAACACATTTGACAGTAAGATTTCAAGTGCTCGTGTGTGCACACTCTCTATTGCATACACCAGAAGGTATGCAACCACTGAACTTTTTCAAAAAGAAAACACAGCCGAGGAAAAACTATATATTGCCATGCTAAAGCCAACTCCTGGCATGTATAATGTATGCATCAGTTTGCAATTGTAGCTGCTTCAATGTTCGGCAGAACAGAGACACTGTAAATCTATTACATATGTTCTTTTCTGGGATAAAAAAAAAAAAAGGAGTTTTGTTTTTTTAAGGAAGAGCTAAGCTCTCTGTTTTATTTATTTTCACATTCTAAGCTTGAAAACCAAGTAATTTTGAAAATTGTTGGTGTTCTCCCTCTTTGGCAGGACCAGTTGCCCTAAGCGCACCAGCCCAGCTTGTGGCACCCTCAGTGGTAGTGAAAGGCACTCTTTCCATCACTCATTCTGAGCTCTACTTTGAGGTGGATGAAGAAGATCCCAGTTTTAAGAAAATCGACCCGAAGGTAAGAGATCATTGACCCTGAGCTCTGAGAGATGATGACAAATTACCCGAGACCTTTAATTTTTCATTCTACTTCCTTTACCTCTATTGGCCCGCAGTGTCCTAGCTTTAGTAAGTTTGCCACTGACCATATATGTTAGTGAACTTCACTGAAGTGCCACCTCCTCTCCTTCTCCCCGTTCTCCCCCTCCCACAATTCGACCCTACTTGAATGTTAATTAGCTTGCTGCGAATAAAGCTCCAGGGAGGCATCTTAAATAAAGACATCTTGAATCACAGGCCTGTGTGAATACTGGAAAGTTCAACGAGGCTGTTAGCCCAAATGCTTTGTTTTACTTTCCTATTTTTATATAATGCCAGTATAACATCGTGCCTAACTTCCTACGCTCTTAAGTTTTCAGTGCTTCTGTATCGTATTATTATATAACCAATTTTACGGGGCCTGTTACTATTTATTGTGCCTAAGCACAAAACATAATTGCCCTCTTAAAATACGTTTCTGAACTGACTTGTTAATTTCCACGAACTTTATTTGCTCTGAGTTACTTGATTACCAGTGTTTGTTTAGAATGAGCAACCTTTCAGTAAAACTCCAGTGCAAAGGCAGGATATTCTGAGCTCAGTGTAATGAGGTTGCACTTGAATGTTTTCTACAGTATTGCGGCAGCATTTCAAAAGTATGACACGTTACCGATAAATATTCTTGTATCGCATTTTAAGCACAGGGATGTCTCTTGATTTTTAAAATACCTGCTTATTATTAAACATGGTAATAATTTCTTTATGAAGTGAAAATAACTCACTGGAAGACATAGTGGTTTTCTGCTTGTCTGCAGACGATACCTTGTGTGTTAAGCACCAGTTCAGTTCTTTGTTCCTATTGAGCAAATTGCTCTTGTCTGTATTAAAAATGGCCTCAGTGGGTCTGAAGGCTGGGATTATCAAATCCTATCAAGGAATAAATCTGTTTTTATCAAGGAATAAATCTGTTTTGAAAAAGAACACTGAAATTCTTTGAACTAGAATTTAGTATGAATGATTAGTTAGAAGTGTGATTTTATGTGGTATCATAAATGAAATTTAACTTTTTTTTTTGGTCCTGAAACATTTTTGAAATGATTTCAAGTATGAAATAGCTCTTAAAATTTTGATATGCTTGCTCTTTGCATAGTATTTCTTAGAACACGGAATGGTTGGAAGCATATAAATATAAAATGTAAGGAGAGGTTACTGTATTTCATTCTGTGTCTAAAATCCTCTGCTACATATTGTATTAGCATGAGAAAAGCCTTACATGTCTGCGTTATTCTGCGTTTCTGTTTTCCATGTTTAGCACGTAGGGCGTTCAAGTCTAGTTAGGAATTCCTACCATTTCTGGTACCTGGTTATGGGGCCATTGCCATGCAAGGCATTCAGCTTGCTCGCTTTTTGCCTGGTCTCAAATACTCGGGAGTGGTTGTTTTCCTAAGTGCGAGCAGGCTTTCAGGTTTGGTGGGGCTGTGACTTTAATTCTATACCTGAGAGGTTGCATTTGGGTTCTTACTAAAAGGAGGAGGTGGCTGTGTGAAGTACAGGCTACGTCTCTTGTATTCTAGTTGTGATGCTGCCGCGAGTCTAAAAAAAAATGTATCTTGGTATCTCTTTTCGAGGGGGTGGAAGATGGGGAGTTAAAAACCACATCTGGGTATTTTTCATGTGAGAAATCGCTAAGAACACCCCGCAGCTTTTTTTCTCTGCATGAACACCTCCCGCCCCCCGTTATCGCTGTACCTGGCTGTCGGTGACAAGGGCTGCTCCCGGCTATGCCCCTACAAACCAAAACCAAAAGCCCCGCCGCCGCTGCAGCTCGGAAGGCCCGTTTAACGAACGAGGCTTCACCCGGTGATAAATCGGAGCTCCTTGTATATTTGTCCAAACTCCCGCAAGGCAAATACTGTGACAAGCTCCCGAAGGACAGGGCAGCGCTGCCGATAGCATCGGTGCCGCCGGGATCAGGAAGAAACGGAACGAGTCGGCTGCAGCAAGAAGTTAGATTTTAACGCCCCCCGCTCCCCCCCACCCCGCCAGGACACGAAAACTTCCTTGAAATGCCCCGAGCCGATTTAGAAATATATATTTTTTTTCTTTGGGTTCCGTTGTTAGCACTGATCAGAGACCCCCCCAAAATCGCGGCCCCGTCCCCAAAGTCGCTCTGGGGCAAGGCGCTCTGCCTGGCTGCGGCGCGCCGCGACCGCCGGCTGCGCAAATCCGCGGGGAAAAGGGAAATAAAAATAGAAGGAAAAAAAAACAACGCACCGAACACAACAAGAAACCAACCAACGACTGCTTGTTTAAAAAAAGGATCGACCCTTCGCTCTAAAGCGCGTTAATTATTCAGGGTGGATCTATACCTCGAGTCAAAGGCGAACAGACAGCTCGGGGCAGCCAAGGAAGCTAGCCGTGATTTTTTTTTTTTTTTTTTTTTTGAACAAAATGCAAGAGCTCGAAACTTACTAAATACTGTTAACGATAAAAAATAATAAAATAAGTTAGGAGGAAATTAAGCGAGCCCTCAGTTTCAGGTGTGGGGCTGGCTGTGGTGCAGCCCGCCGGGGCTCCACAGAAAATGGAGGCAGCGCTGAGGGCGCCGGGGCCGTGCCAAGCCGGGGGCTGCCCGGCGCCTCTAGACCGGCTCTTGCCGATTTAATTCTAATTTTTTATATTATTTTAAACGTTCCTCCCGAGGTTCAGACAGAATCTACTTGCCTGAATTTAAGAACCAGTGACGAAAAGTCCAAGTAAAGTTAAAGTAATATTTTTATTACTATTTGCAACAAGTCAGTCGCGGGGCACATAATCTGACCTTGGCACCGAAATACATTTAACATCAGTAAAACTTTTTTAAAGGGCGATTTGTACATATAGTTAAATAATTTTTCACTTGGTGACAACATTCAGGCAAAAGAAGAGAGAATAAGAAAAGGACTATACATTTGTTCGAAAAGGTACCTGTGGGGGTTCGTTCGTTTGGCCGCGGCAAAAGTCCGATCGCTTCTGCCAGTGCCTTGGGAGAAACGCGGCTGGGCTCGGCTCGGCTCGGCTCTTCCCGGCTTGGGGCAGGGGTTGGGCGCCCCGGCCGCAAGTTTTTAAGCGCCGAGCTGCAGGTGGGTGGGGGCGAAGCCCCCCCCGTCCTTCGCCGCCTCTTCCCGAGCCGTGGCTGGCGTGGCGGGGCGAGGAGGCTGCGGGCGCCGCGGTCGTTTGCGGAGGGCGAGCTCGGCGCGGGCGGGTGCGAGCCCTATAGTTTGTCGAGGCTTTTGGGATTGGTGAGGATTTCCCTGGCTAGCCTCCAGGTCTGTTTGGCGGCGCTTTCCAGGGCCGAGTGGGGCTTGCCCTGAAAGAGGTCTAGGTTGGGCAGGAAGTAGTGGGGGCAGCGCCGGCACTGCAGGCAGGAGATGAGCTGCAGGAGGATGCCGTTGAGCCGGTCGCCCAGGCACGCCTCGTCCCAGTCGGTCTCCCGCGGGTGCTTCTCGCACTCGTACAGCAGCAGCGTCTTCATGTGGTAGTTGTTGAGCGGCTGCCCCGGCAGCTCCAGGTGCCGGTCGCGCAGCGTCTTGAGCACCGAGAGGCACTTGTTCCGGCAGCCGCCCATCAGCAGGCGGTTCTCGGCCTCGCCGAACTGCAGCACCCAGGCGTCGCTCTCGGCCGAGCTCTGCTTGCCCGTCAGCGAGTAGCACTCCTTGGAGAGCAGGTTGAAGCCCTCCGCCTTCACCTCCGCCACCCGGTTGGGGCCGGGCCAGGGGATGTGCGGCATGGGCCACTGCGCCGCGCTGCGCGGCCAGATGCCGGTGCACTTGAAGGCGGGCGTGATCTGCACCACGTAGCGCTCCCGGATGCGCAGCTTCACCTCGCTCGTGTCCGCGATCATCTTCACCACGTCCCGGTAGCTGCACTTGTCCACGGCCTGGGCCACCAGCGTCTGGAAGCGGGAGCGGATCTTGCGGGCCGACAGGTAGCCCGAGGCGGTGATGAACTCCACCCAGAGGGACATGCTGCGCTTGCGGCCGTCGCTCAGCTTGAGCACGGCGCAGCCCGGCAGGGAGCCGTCGTCCACGAAGTTGAAGACGCCCATCTGGTTGAGGTAGAGCACCACCTCGAACTCGGTGGGCGAGATCACCTCCAGCCCCTCGTAGCGGGCGTCGATCTCGCTCAGGGAGCTGATGAAGCGCGGCTCCTGCACCTCCACCTCCTTCAGCACGTCCGACACCACCTTGCACACCTCCCGGATGGTCTTGGCGATGGCCGCCTTGCGGGCCTGGCAGCGCTCCGTGTAGTATTTGTTGAGCTGGTACACCAGCTTGGCCTGCGCGGCGATCATGTTGGGGCACAGGTCCGGGCTGTACACCGGGCTCTCGCAGTACGTTGAGGGATCCAATGCTTTAGCGGAGGCTGCAGCTTCGCCGAGGGCACCGGCCGGCTCGCAGCCCCCCACCCCCTCCGGGAAGACGGCGGCAGCGGCGCGCCGCCGAGCGCCCTTAAACGCTCAGGGAGGAGGAGGCGGAGGAGGAGGAAGAGGAGGAGGAGGAGGGTGGCAGCGCTCGGCAGGACGAGGCGCGGAGCGGCGAGCCCCAGCGCTGCCCCGGTGGGGAGGAGGGCGAGCCTCGGGCCGGCGGGACGGGGCGAGCCGGGCGGCGGCGGGGCCGGGGCCGGGGCCGGGGCCGGGAGCGGGGCCGCGGGCAGCCCCCGCCGGCTGCCGGAGCGCCAAGTTGCGGGGGGCGCTGGGGGCACGCTGCCTCCGCGCTCGGCCGCCCACCCCCCCGCGCCGCTGCGCCCCCGCTTCAGCAGTTCATGAAAAAAGCCCGGCCCGGCCAAACTTCCCCGGGAGGCGCAGGAGGTCCCCGCAGAAGAGCCGGTCGGCGGCGAAGTTTCGAGGGAGGAGGAGGAGGAGAAGAATGCGAGCAATGCCCCGAGCGGCGGAGCGAGCCCTCTCCGGCTGCCTCCCTCGCTCCCGCTCTCAGTCCGTGGCACGGCCAGCGACGTGCATGAGTTTGGCCGCCGCTCTCAGCCTGTCAGGGGGTGTTGGTGACTTCCCTTTTCCTGCCGGAGGCGTTGTCTGAGCCCGGCTCTGCGGCTCCCGCTAGCTCTAGGCGCAGACTTGCGCGCTTGGTCTGCGCTCTCCCATTCCTGGCCCGCAGCGCTACGGAGCCCCTTTGGATTTATTAGGGTTGCTTTTTCTCTCGCTTTGCACAGACTTGTGTGTTTTATCCTGAGCGGGAGGGAGGGCGTAGCCGCCGTGCCCGGGGGCGCTTCTCCTCCCCCTCCCCACCCCTGGAAGTGCGCGCCGAGGCTCTCACTTTCTGCGCCTCTCCTCCTCCTCCCTCTCCTCCTCCTCCTCTCTCTCCTCCTCCGGCTGCTGCTCCGCGTGGCGGCGGGGCTCTGTGCCGCCGCGCGCTTCGGTACTTTATGAATGGGGCCGGGGCGGCCGGGGGGCGGGGCCCCGCCTCCTACAATCGCGGCCGAGCTGTCAGCGCCGCGGCCAATCGCGGCGCCGGGCGGGGACGCGGCGGGCGCGGGGGCGCGCACGGGCACACGCGGGACCCGCTCCCGGGGCCGGTGCCCGGAGCCCACGCGTGGCTCGCCGCCGGGGCAAGGGAAAGCTGCGGTGCCGGCCGCTCCCCAGGAGGAGACCCAGCGCCCGTGTGCAGGGAAGGGAAGGGAAGGAAGGGGGAGCGGTGCTTCTCCCGCCGGTGTAACGCACATCTGCCGCTCACGCCGGGCTGCAGCGGTGGAAGTGAGAGCGGCACTGGCCCCGAGTCGCGCACCTTGTTTTACTGCCCTTGGCCGGGGCCGCACTCGTCTTCGTTTCGATAAACCCGGCGCCGAAAAGTTCCGCGCGTCCTCCCGAAGCGGAGAAGCGAGTTGTTTGTAAAGGACACGCTGGTTTTTGGTGCGAGTTCGCATTAACAAGGCTACGGAGCCGGAGAGCCGCGGCTCCGTTATGTCCGCTCCGAAACGGGGCGGGCGAGCTCCGGCGTGGCCCCGGGACAGCAGCGACCCACCAGGCGGTCCCCTTGCCACCCCGAGGTCCCCCTGTCCTCCCGAAGTCCCCCTGCCCCCCGAGGTCCCGGTGCAGCCGATGCGCTCCTCCCGGCCCGGCCGGCGCCTGGCCCCACGTCCTTGCGCTCCTTCCCCTTTCGCCGCGGCCGGCTGAGTTTAATAAAGCCACCAGCGCCGGCTGCTTGCCGCGTGCGTTTAAATTAGAAACACGGCTCGGGCCGGCCGACTGCGCGCTGGGAGAAGTAAGTAGGGGCGAGCCCGGCGGCGGCGGTGCCTCCTCCCCGCGGAGCCGCCCGGTCTCTGCTTTGCAGCCCCCGGTCCCCGGTGTCCCCGGTAGGAGAGGGAGCAGCCCCCGGGGGAGGCCAGGTGCCCTCCTTCTCTCCCTTTCTCCGGATGCCGAGCTCGGCCCGGCTGTCCCGCGGTCCCACGGCAGCCCCGGGGCTGGAGGAGGTTCCTGGGAGCGGGGCAGCGCGGTCCCCTTTCAGGGTCCCCTTTTAGGGTCCCCTTTTGGGGCCGAGCAGAAAGAGCGCGGACCGCTCCCCCCGCCGGTAAAGTGACTGATGGCAGAGCGTCGCCGGCGTCCGGATTTAAAACAATTCATTACCAATTTTCCCGTCTGAGGTTGAAGCTCTAGTAAATAATAAATCAGCTAAACAAAAGCCGACTTTAATTTATTGCCCCGGCGCTAATTAGAAACATCATTTGAGCAATAAACTTAAACACTTGCAGCGACTAACGCAGGGGAAAGCCTTCTCTCCGGCGTCGGGGCGCTTGCGGCCGCGCTGCGTTAAGCCCGGCTCCGTCTGCGGCGGAATTTGCTCTCGCCGGGCTGCATAATCGGAGGGGGACCGGCACCCGAGGAGGCTGTAATTGAAGAGCCCTTGTCACCTCCGCTTTTATGCAGGGAGCCCACGGGCAGCTCGCTGCCCGGGCAGCAGCAGGAGATACTGTATGCCATTAAAAGCACCGCCCGGGCGTGTGTGCGCGCCGCCGAGAGGGAAACTCTCGAGGCTAAAAGCCACTTGAAGCCTTCAGCCCGATTGATCTGTATTCTCTCGTTATAATCCGTCTCATCATACTTGAGTTAATGAGGCAGGGGCGGGGGTGATCTGATGGTCCTTGACAAATTCATTAGGGAGGCTGCGGGACATTTTATTTGACTGTTAAACATCGTGTTTGTTTGGTTTAAGCGGTGCCAACATCAGCATGCCGCTGCCTGGAGCAATAGTGTTTTGTTAGCGAGGGCTTCTGTAAAAAAAGCTCCCGGGAAGGGGACTGGTGTGCAGGGCGCATTTGCTCTCTCCTCGGCTCCTCCTGCCCGCTCCCTCCCTCTCGGCGCCGTGGGGAGCTCGCTCCGGTGTAAACCCACACGTGGAAACGGGGCGCGCAGCTCGCTTCGCTCCCCGCTGCGGAGAGTGGCAGCGAACGGCTGCTAGGAAATGTGCGGAGACATTTTTTTTTTTCCTCCCTCCCCGAGAGAGAATGCTCTGCCTCCGTATTAACCCTTAAACAAACAAACAAAACCACAAAACCAAAAGAAAACTGGAAAACAAATCGGAGTTTTAGCAAGAAGCACCCACGCTTTTTATTGTGTAATCTAGTAGCATACTTGCCATTGCTTGACTAGCCAGCTTGTCAGTGGCATACTTTATACGTTTCAGAGCCTTTTTATTCTAAAAGGTGTATTTTTAAAGTTTCTGTAACAGGTTACAGATACAACTTTTAATATTTAAGTCAAATCAAAGCCTAATGAAATTGACTTGAGACTATTAAGAGGTTTCTGCCAAATCTACCCTTTTTCTCTCCACTCTCCCCTCGCTGAATGGAGACAGAAAAGCGAATGCAGGAACAGGTGCTCCCAAAAGGGATAATAAGTATTTTTATGAATAGCATATGAAATATGTATGTGTACACATACGCTTTGTTTGTGGCAGCTTTGTAGATGAGACCCAGCTAGCGCTCCATTATTTCTTAGTAGCTGGTTTTCTTTCTGTCCTTTCATTTAAGGGAAACAGGTTTGTGGAAAACAGAATAATTAATCTGCTCGTGGAACCTAACATCATCAGATATTTTTTTCCTGGGGATCAGTATTCAAACATTCTCAGCTTTGAGCGCTTTGTAGAACTCTGCTTCCATTTATAGAAGAACAGTATGGGAAAAGAGCTAGTGCCCTTTGCCTGTCATTTTCATACATTCCTGCACTGCTGATGGAGCTTGAACTGCTGCAGGGAATGTATGGATTTGAGAAGAAATGATTCAGTAATGCATGTTGTGTTTCTCCACAGCGAAACCAGGTTAATGGTTACAGTAAATGCTGCTGTGGGTTTGACAGTTAAAATTCTGTTTACATTCAATAGTATGCAGTGTGTACCTTTTCGTTAAAGTCATGCCTTGGTTTTACCATCTGCCGATGTGTTCTAAGGACTCTGTTCATGAAGTTAGCTGATAGCACACGTTGAGGGAGGAAAGATGTTTTCACTTCTGCAGATGTCATTAATGCATCTCATCAGTTCAGAGTATTACATGAATCTACATTTTTTATTTTTTATTTTGCTACGAAGATTGAATGGTATGATAATTAAATCATTTATTCATGTTTCTAAGTTTCCCCTCGCTTTCTTTCTGGACTGGGAAGGGGGAGGGTTTCAACTGCTCCTTTAAGTAGCTTATTTTTCCTTTCCTATTCTGCCTTAAAACGTGGATGTTTTCATATTCTGTTAAACCATGAGCCATCTGAAGTCTTTCACTATTGCTTTTAACCTTGCGTTAATGGTAGTTTCTCTTTTCTCAGGATGCATAGTTGTGACATTTAGCTGTACAATTGTTAAACACTGTTTCATAAGTTTGCCTTCTGTGAGCTGGCAATCAGGAGGGCAGCAGAAAATAACAGTTCTAATGCGTTTATAGTATTTTCTTATTAAAAAACTTCTCCTGGGCCTGTTGATTTGTTTGGATACAGTTGCGGTGGGTGCATGCTATTTCATCCCGCAGAATTAACCATGTTCAGTGTGTTGGCTGGTCATTACTTACTGTAATTGATTAATTGCAGGAATAATATCCATTTTAAAAAGTATGAAAGCATGTAACATGCTGGGATTTTGCCAACTTGATTTCCAATTGAAAGCAATAACATGTGTTTGCTTGGGAAAATTTGAGGTGGGCTACGATGGTTATCTCTTGTACTGTTCTTAAAAATGCTCTCAGGCTAAGCGAGTGCTTCCTTTAAAAATATGAAAATCACGTGGATATTCTAAATAGAGTCAAAGTTCTGGAAATTAAGAAATAAATAGTTCAGAGGTGTTTGGCCATGACTCTTCGCTTTATCAGTAGGTGCCTGATGTTTATTATCTGTGCATATACAGTAAGTAATCATGCCAACAAACAATAACCTACGTGCCTTAATTGGTGAGGTGAATTATTTTAAAGATCAAAAACCTCATGCAGCTAGCTGAAATGAAGGATGTTTATGAATAGTTAGAATTCTCTAACTCTAGTCTTAAAAATTTTCAGTTTCTAGCTCCAGAAGTGAAAGCCTCTTATTTATACTCTTACACTTTTTTAAAAGTACTTCCCCAAGTACCACGTACAGCTGTGTGAAATACTCGACTCCTCACCAGCTACCCTAAAAGTTACAAATTTTAGTGAGCTTCGACAAGTGCAATTTATAAAGGGAAAGGGGGGTGTAGGAGGAGGGGGCAGAGGGGGCTCAATCTTCTCAATAGCACTGCTGACCAGCATGGAATATATTGAGTCTCTCTCTCTTTTTTTGTTTTGTTTTGTTTTTGCCCCCTTCGCTCCCCCACACCCCCCCACGTATTTTAAAATGATTTGGGTTTGACTTTGAATATGGTAGAAAAGGCACGTGAGTTTCACTTAAATGTAATTTATTTATTTATTTTTGTGCTTCCTGTTTGAGCAGTTTTATAATTGTTTCCTTATTCAAATATTTTACAGTTTTAATGCGAAGTTAGAGCTGTCTACTTTTCTGCTCATTGTACTTTATGGTATTAAACTTGTATCCTTTTGAAGTAGTATGTTGGCATAAAAGTAGTGTATTACTAGTTATAAAATCATTGCAGGGGGTTTGTTGCTACTTCTAATGAGAGAATCAAATCATAGCTATTCCTATTTTATATCTTGCTGTGCATATCTTATTTCAGAATAACTTCCCCATGATAATATGCTGCTTTCTTTTTAGTTTTATAATGAATTAGATAAAACCTGCGTGCAAAACAGTTCAATGCACCATCTCCTGGAGCTGGGAAGGGGAGACTGTATTGGTTCAAATAATGTATAGAAGCCATCTGCATAGTTTAATTGAAATAATATTTGGTGATCTAAGGGATGGAAATTGTTCCTTTTCTTTAACCATCTGAAATAAAACTAGGATGTAAAACAGCTGTCTTGGCCTATGGAAATCAAGGTTCTGCCAGTCTGTTTCTTTTCTTCATTTTCTCCTTCTATCTTCCTTTATTATCTTTGGATCCCAAGGAGTCTTTCTTATTTTCTAACTGGTTTTGTCTGCAACAAGGGGCTGGGTTGGTGGGTTTAAATAGACTTTGGATAGAGTGAAAAATCTTTGATCTATGGCTATGACTGCTTCCAAATGATTTGCTTGCTGGGACTGGACACTGTCCATGCCCTTTCACTTCACTATCAGATAGGCACACAAAAAGGACTTGACATGCTACCAGATGCATAGTTAATCATTGCATTAGGTCTGTAAAGGGGTCCATCCAGACTCAATTAGGTCTACCATTTTTAACTAGTGTTTGCTCTGTAGTTTGTTTGGAATGCAATATTAATTCTAGCCGCTGTTCTGCTTATTTAGCAGCGCTTTAACAGACTGCTACACTTTTATTTTCAAGAGGTTTTCTCTGCATTTCTTCTACTTGTATTTTGAATAACTGACTCTTAGGATATAACAGATATTTTTGCAGTAAAATAAGTTATCTGAAGCTTTAATGAAAAAAAAGAAGTGTTTGCCTTTTTGTAATTCATCTGTTTTCCTTTCTCAGTACTGATTTCTAAACATGCAGTTGAAATATGCTAAATGCAGCGACTGCCGCATATTAAGTTAGTGGTCAGAAAAATAGCTTACAAGAGTGTCTCAGGGTTTGCGACAGAATCTTAAACTCCGAAACCCGGACAGCAGAAGTTCTCCTATCATTTATTTACGTAAGAGCTCATTCCTATATCTGGCACTGCATGCTTTTCTGTGAGAAGGATATTCAGGGTGCGGGAGTTCGGAAGGTTCAACTGTAGGGTAAAAAGCATCAGGTAAATTACTGCTCTGAATCTTGCTTGGGGTTTCCAGGAGTAGTTTGTATATTTACACTAAAAGGCGTTAACTGTGTGTGCTGCATAAAGAGCACTGAAAATTCCGAGAATTCACAGGATTTCAAAAAATGTAAGTTTAGTTCATAGAGTTAGCCTGTCCTTTCATGGTATGATGAAGCTCCAGTGTTCAAATTGTATAAATTGTTTTGATCATACCTGCTGTCTGTATCTCCCACTAATGCTTGTATTGAGGATGGTAGGCCTACAGAAGGAGAGGCTCAAAGGGGCATAAAACCATCGTTGGTAGAAACCTGATTTAAAAGAAATGAACACTAATCAGAATATTCAAAAATATTTTTGTTTGTTTTGAAAAAAAATATATATTTTTAAATAAAAAAAAAATTATGGAGCAAGGCATTCAGATGTTAACATTTTTAGTCTGTATATAGTTACTATAGCTATTGCATTCAACTTCAGGAAATAGTTCAGCCTTTACTTTAAATCTGAGATTTCATGCTTTAGTTCTTTGCTCCATGGTTGTCAATATTCTTTAAGGAGGGAAGATGCATTAAAATGTGTCATTTATCATTTGGTTGTGGTCACAGTGATACTCAGATGCTGCTAATGGACTTCCAAGGTACAGGATGTACAAGCGAGTACTGCTCAGAAGTGCCAGTTAGGGCTCTCCAGGGATTTTTAAATTATTTATGCCTACCTGCTGCTCTCAAAGACAGGTGTGCATGTGTGTGCACGTGTATAATGCATTAATGGTTAGTATTCGTGCATATAAATATGCAACAGAGAGTAAGACTAACGCAAGAACCCTTGGGAGGTACAGGCAGGTAGCTTTGCCTCGTCGTCTGTCTTGGAAGTCCATTTTAAGCGGCTTTCGAGTGCCAGCGGACCTACGGAGGGCAATTGCCAAGGGGTACGGGGCAGGTTTCCAGAGCGTGAACTTGAAAGAAAGTGGGACTTGAAATGCCCGGTCATTTGTGAATTTATGTTTTATCTCCCTTCACTTGAAAATTTATGAGGAGAGTGACTTCGGGTGCTTGCGTTGTGTGTTCCAGGGCTTGCCCCCACTGATAACACCCTTGTTGGCGTGAAAGTGCAATGCAAATTATGACAGTTACAACCTTCTGTTTTGTTTAACCTGTCAGTGGATTTCCTGGCTCAGTGCTGAGGGCAATGGTGTGTTCAGCTAGTTCCATATTCACCTAAACTTAAAAGGTCAGGTTTCTACAGGCAAGCCTAGTCAAAGCCTAATTGATGAGGAGGGCAGGGGGACAGAATTTACTGTTCTGTTGGCTAGTTTCATATCGTTAGGTTGTCCTGAAAGCATCAGGCAGTCACAGCCCCTTTCATGTAAGTGCTGACCCTAGACAGGAGCTGACAATCAAAGGAGGCAGCCACAGGAACCAGTGCAAGTAGGCTATTGATTTTTCAGTTAGGTCTAAGTAGTTTGTAGTATGGGTAATGGGTGACAGAGGCAGGTATGTCATTATCAATGAGCTCCAGAACAGTAGCGACAGCCCCCGCTCATATTTCCTTCAGCACTGACAGTATGCATCCAGCAGTGGTCAATAAATCGCCCAACCTTTTCCTGACAAGTGACTTGGAGGTGGGGGTGGGAGTCAAAGAGCTAAACTTCTGTACTTGAACTTGACGGGGATGCGGAGAGACGATGCCAGCATCTGTGTCCGCGGCTGCTTAGGCGAGGAGCCGAGGAGATCGTGGAGAACAAAGCCATGGCAGAGGCCTGGCCAGGAAGCTTGGCTCGCTTTGAGAAAGTAAAAGTTTTTCTCCAGATCGAGTAGAATAGCCTAAAACGTCAGCTTTCTGCCTAAACGGGGTCTGCTGCAGTAGTTAATTTAGGTTACCATGGCAGGGCTTTGTTTTTACTTTAGCGTTGCTCTGCATTTAATCAAGGTTATACTGCCGCGGCAGTGCAACAGTCGTGGTCTGCCGTTCAAAATCCGCTTTTAATTCCTAGTTTCCTCTTCTTAAATTTCATATGTGGAGACTATTTAAAGATGCTGAGGCTTTCTTATAAATCCAAAGTGCTGTCAATACAGTTTCTGTTCTGACTACTGATGCTGTTTTTGGTCGGCGGTGGAGTACCGATACTTTAGGAAGCTGAAAAAAGTTTTTATTACTGGGACTTTAATAGCCGTGTTTTCTGAATTTAGTAGAGCTAGGTCCAAATTTTAGGTGTACACTTCAATAAATTCGGAAGGATACTGAGAGACCTTAAACATAATAATAAGTGTTTGTTGTTGCTGTTTTAGTTTTTAAATATATTTGTATGGAAAATCGGTTAAATGAATTAAAATATCTGAATCTCCTGAAGTTTTCTAGTGTTCTTGCTTTATGTGAGGGATGCAAGTTATCTGCATTTTTCCAGAAGTTGGAATTCAGTCAGGTTTTATGCTGTGCGCAGATGTTAACAAAATAGCATGTGCTTATAATTAAAAAAAATCTTTAAACAAATTGAAATA
The DNA here is from genome assembly GCF_047663525.1 of Anas platyrhynchos. NCBI lineage: Eukaryota > Metazoa > Chordata > Aves > Anseriformes > Anatidae > Anas > Anas platyrhynchos. Next base: position 36,270,379 of record NC_092590.1, read on the forward strand.
AAGCAGGAGAGTAAATGTTTTGAAAAACTTCCTTAAAATAACTCATTGCTATGGTATCTTGTTTAACAATGTTTGTAATGTTACACAGAGCGGGAATCTGAGACTGTGTATATCGAATAGCTGCAAAGTATCATACATGACTGAAACTTTTTCATCCGTCTGCAGCAGCCTGAGCCATTTTCTTCGTGGCTGCCTTTTTAACTGCAAGAGCAATGTTGACACAGACCCGAGAAGCGAGGCTGAAATTTATCAGAGGATTAAGAAATCCGTTAATAAATATTTGTATAAGCTACAAACCTGAGTACCTGTATATTAGAAGCAGTTATAAAATTAATTAGGTATAAAAATCTTTTTAGGTACTGTTACATTGCCTAGTGAACAAAGCCTTGGAAGACGGGCTGACTGTCTTCCAGAGGAAATATTTTTCGGTTAGCTGGATAGAGAGGTGTGCCGGGTTGTTTGAGGCCTTAGCTATTCAGTGAGAGTTTTTCCTCTGTCAGTAGCAACTACGTCTCGCAGGGCCTTTTTTTATGTTAAACGAGGTAAAAAGTACGGCTGAGCAGTTCGAGTCTTATCTTTCCTTATAAACAAGTACAGCATCTTTCAGTGCATTTTCAGTGTTGCTGGCATGTTGTGTTATTGCAGAAACGTAAAAAGGAGCTGCAGAAAGGCGACAAATTAAATTTTCATGAAAGAAAACCCTAATCAGCAGTGACAGTGTAAGAGAAAGATGATTGCCACTTGGTCATTGTGGAGAGGCACTTAGGCTTGGTGTCAGTGCTTCTGTTAATGATGACTAATGTCTTTCTTGGAGAAAACGCATGCTCAAACATACTGCTGCAGTCCAGAGAAAGAACTGAGAGATAGGCACTATTAAGGAAAAAGGTTGTGAATCCTAAAGCAAAAGCCCAGGTCTTCAGCTGGAAAGGCTACAGTGTTTCTGCAATGCCAGAAAGCACAGATGTAAAACTGTTCTTGTTCCACTTTTTAAGCAAAAGTATACACACACAAAAAAAAAAAAATATATATATATATATTTACACACACGTGCATACATGCATTATATGCTACCTGGTGTCTGCTGCTTTAATTAAAAAGGAAGGTATAGCTGACACTGGAAGCACTCTAGTCAGAAGTCACGTTTTATTCCTCTTCTGTTAATGAAGCCTGCTTTTGTTAAAGAACAAAACCCGCTGCAATATTTTCTTTGCTAAGCTCTGTGCCTGTGTTCTGAATAAACCTTTCATAGTCAAATGCGAAATGACTCAAAAGACCTTTTCAAATCTTGAAGCTTTGGCTGTTAGGTATATTGGCAAAAAAGAGGTGGCATGTGTCATTTCTTCAGCTTCCCCCAAAGTGAGACCTTTCAGAAGGGCATTTGCAATGCTTGTCATATTTTTTCATATACATCTTATTGGCCTGACAAGTCTAGAGGACCATGAGAAAACAGATGTCATTGCATTCAGACAACACTAATTACTCTGGGATTTTTGCAGCCTCAGTGCCTGCATGTAACTGTCGATTATGACTGTTTATGTGGCCTATCATGGGTACACGCTGCACACTCAGATGGTGCCACCAGGCTTTGTGTTTCCTGTTACCACACAATAAGATGGAAAAATCAGCAACAAGCACCATGCCTTAATGGTAAATGCCTTAGTGTGCTACTTGTATATATTTGAAATACATTTTGTTAAGATCTATATTCGCATTTGTTATTAGATAAAGTCTTTTTCTATTTTAGATCACACTTCACAATAGAAACCAACAGTTATCTCCTCTTTAAACCGGAGCGCTGGTATCTTCTTTGTTAAATTTTCTTAGCAAGTCTGTCATTTCAGAATCTATTCTTCCTGTGCAGCAATAACTGCTGCACGATTTTTAACACAAAGTTCAAGTGGTGGTCACGTCGTGGCCTGACTTTGTATGTTATCTCGAATGTTGGTACGCGTTTCATAAGCAGAACAACCAACGTTAATCACAGATTGGAAAATAAAAGCTCCAATAATGTAACTTCACATGCTGATGAAGCAGAAATAGAAGCAGCTTTATCAAAGATGTATGATGAGATAAAACTGCAGTCTCTGCTGTACAGTTATAGTAATTATGACTAATGAACCGTCCAGTCTGGATGAAATGGCATGCCCACAGGGACTGTGTCCAATCAGTTGTGACTTATGCAAGCTGAACAAAACATTGATGATGTTCCAGATTCAATATTGTAACAGGAAGTGTGGTCTTTGTTTGCAATGTCAGGTTTGTCGAGGTATTTTCAAGCAATTTAGGCATAAACAGTGTTAGTAAATAAAGTCTTAAGAGTTGGGGTTTGCTGAGGTTTTAAATGGGCTTACAGAATTACAATTTGCCGGGGTCAAATATACCTGAATTAAACAAACAAACAATGCATCAGTGGCATGTTCCTGATGCAGTATAGTTCAAAGTGGGTCTGATCTTCTTTCTGAACTATCATTCAAAATGTTACATTTTAATATGCTGAATATAAGGAAAGCATAAGATCCAAAACTTACGATTGTAATCATGTATCTGTTTAGGCTTACTGGGGTAATTTCTTTAAAAAATATTGTTTGAGATCGGACACTACTTTAATTTTTATTTTGAAGCACTCTACACTTTGAAACAGTCTATAATTTGTAAGTAAAAGCATCAGTGTCTGAAAGACAATTTCTTATGGTGGGAAGTTTAATTCATACAGCTGACATAAAATGGATGTCCAGTAGGTTTTAACAATGTATAGGCTAGCAGAGTAATAATTTTAGAACAGCTTTATAAAAACAGTATGTGTAGTTGTAGAAAAAGAAAAAACAAATAACAACGCTGAAAAATAAACCCGATTATAATGGGAACTTCTGAAGTTAATTGCAAGATAACAAGACAGCACAAAGAAAAATGCCTTTTCTAAAAACAAATTTGTGATAAGTTATTAAGGCTCAGTCTGGAAACAATTGTCTATGAGTCGGTTTACTTACGTGCAACTGTTTGAAGGATTTAGCAGTAAAATGATCGACACATTGCAGATGTTAGTGATACATTACAATCAGTTTAGCATTTTGCCTGAACCCCTCTATAAGCTGACAAAGAAAAATTATTTCAAAAAGATGTGGTGGTTAACTGCAAACAAACTGCAAGAGAAGTATGAAAAAAAACCAAAACAACCAAAAACCACAAAAAAACACAAATATAAATCTTAAAATATGTTTAGAACAAAGGTAAAGCATCATTTGACAAAACACCTTTTAGACTGATGTGCTGTTTAAAAACTGTGTGTGTATGGTAGTCAGGAAGATTGAAGTTGTGTTGATTCTTAAAGTCCACCTGACGTGAGTACATTGCCATCAAAGAACCTGGCAATTAAAGTCTCGCTTACCTGACATCTGAGTTCATTACTGTTTTTTTGTATTGCTTAAAAGAAAGGCAAATAGTGATTTGACACGCCTGTGATTTTCCTGAAACATTTTTTCTAAGTAATACGTTTTCTTCCTCCCCCCCCCAGCACTGAAACTCAAAAGCTGACATTTTATTCAGTATGTTTGTTTTTCTTCCGAAATGGAGGAAATCACAAGCATATCTCCAGCGTTTGTCATCCTACATTCTGAACAAACCTCAGAGTACTTTTAGATGTGGATTCAAGTAGATTTTAGGTGAAGATGTCTTTTTTAATCTAGAGCCTTCAGTCGTTTGATTAGAGTCATTAACTAAGTCCATTTGAAAAAATAAATTGCTAGAAATATAAATTAGCTTACCATTTCTGTTATGTAAATGTCCAAAGAGGCCTTCTAAGAATCCTTTGCTGTTGTCTCTTGCAATAAAGCATATTGCGTTAAATCTGGTGAATGTTAACATATTTTATACAATTTGGAATATAATGTTAAGATGAAGAATGTTGATAAATAAACTCTGAAAAATCACTACATTTTGGCTATATTAAATAATTAAAGGTACGATCTTTTGGAGACTGTGGCACTGTTGACTCTCTTCTACAATTTCATTTCAGAATCAATAGGACGCAATGTATTAGACCATTATCTAATTTTACTGCATGGAAGGTTGCATTACTATCACATTTATTTAATGATTATATCAGTATTGTGCTGATTGAGTCAGGACTGAATTTGCTAGCTGCTGTACAAATGTACAAAATTTATTTTCTTTCTTCCAAAGAGTTATTATTTAACAGTAATGGATTTAAGTATGTAAATATTGTGTAAGTTCTATATAAAAATTTTGGAAAAAAAGTGTTTATATGTATTACAATAAAGTATTTACTTTTGAGCTGTGTTTTTTAGGAGGCCTCAGTCCTCCCTTTTTCACATGAAGTCATTGATAATACTCCTGTAAATTTGTGCAGCTGAGCAGCTTTTTGCTTTTTTTGAGATGTCTGTTGTTTTAACTTTGTTCCCTGCTACAGATTTGAACACATTGTTTGTGTCCAGCAAGCTGTACTTGTTCATTAAATATGATCTGGGGTTGTAGATACTCAGTGTGTCTATACATTCTTTAAATTTAAACCAAGGAGTGTTGGATCTCAAGGAATTAATTTTATCTACATGTTGCAGTGTGTATCTGTGTACATACATGAGATACCTTATGCATTCTAATTATATTTGCTGTCTGTCTTTTTATGCAAGAGTTGCTTAGTCTACTTTTACTCCTGTGAGCAACTTTCAAAGTCTTTGGAAAGATAACACTTTCATAGGGAGAGTCAATTGTGTTTCATATGTGATACTGAGGAGCTGGAGTTATATTCAGTGTCATCTGCATAATAGGATAGCAAAATTCAAAGATTGTTTTACTGAAGACTAATTCTCTTATGTAAATTCAAAATCATGTAGATTGCTTACATCTTGAAATTGCTTAGCTATTTTTGGTGTCTTCTTACCTACCACAAATTACGTTGACAATATGTGCTAGAATTTTAGGATTCATTATAAATTCTATTTCTGTACTGGTTTAAATAGATTTTACACTTGTCTTCTGCTCCTTAATCCCACTGTAAAATAGATATTCTGTTGCTTAGGTATCTAATGCTGATCAATTCATGCAATGACCTGCACTCTGAGGAAAAAATGGTTTTCATGGAAAGTACTTTGAAAGAGTCTTTTCCTAAGGAAACCTCTTGACGGATTTCTATTCACTGCTAGCATATGAATACAAAACTGGAATATTGCTTCCACCTATTCTTCAGAATATTCTTCCTGCCTTTTCTTTTTCTCATTTGAATTAAATCAAGGCAAACGATGAATTACCTGCTCAGTGGCCCCCCTTCCCACATCTGTTACGTACAAGGCAGGATGGAAACCTTCAATTTCCCCCAGTTGTACTAGGATTAGTTTCTGCTGTCCCATATTGAAATGTAAACTTGAAATGTGATTTCTCTTTGAGCTGCTGGGAATGTATGCCTCAGTCTCTTAGTGGATAAAAAATGTACATAAACTTTTGACTAAGATACCTTTTGGTTAATGATTTCAGATGTTTTAGTTTTGTGATTTCTCCATGTCAGGGATTCTAAAATTATAACTTTTGCTGATTTTCCCATAGGGTTTTACGTTAGAGTATGCAAGGTGACTGATGCTTATGGATGTAGGAATAAATCGATCTTCATTAGGGAGACAAACTGAGGTAGAAAATTACTCTTCAGTGCAGGACACTTACTTAGCATTCATTGCAAGTGAGCATGACTTTTTCTGGCTTGTAATGACTAGCACAAAATGAAGTTGGTCAGAGCAGCATGTGCTGGCCTACCTTATCTATCCTAAATATATCCCTAATTAGCCTTATGCTTGGGATAGGTAGGAGAAGCTGGTGAAAGTGTGATTGGGTTGGCTTAGTTTAAGATTTTCCCCATAGCAAGGTAGTTTCAGTTGCTCACTTCAGGAAAACTTGCCTTATTTGCAAAGCTCTGGCAATGGGGGGGCACCTTTGAAGGATTAAAGATTTGCCTCCCATTACTCTTGGTCCAGATTCTAATCTTACCTGATCTATATCCACAATAACTCATTTAACTGAATTATATTACATTGTTGGAAAACAAATAGGAGTATAGCAGAGTCAGGAGGAAAGCACTTTCTTATTAAGTCAGTTATTGATATTTTGTCCTCTATACCTGGAATAAGGTAAAAAATCAAAGCTTAACAACAAACAAATACAAATAACAACAACAAAAGAACTCCTCTGTGAACTAATGGTATTAAAAACAAATTTCTCATAAACAATTTCATCTTGAATTGATATACAGGAATTTGATTGACATAAAATTCCAACCATGAATTGATAAATACCAACTGAAGGGATAGTTCAGAAGTTCTTTACTATCTCTGGACTTTAGCACTTTTTTGTTATGTCATAGGTATTTTGTCTTCCATGGGTATCCACCAAGATATTTGCAGAAATTCTGTTGCTCATTGGAGTTTGGATTATAGATGTTTTTGTTGTTCTGCCTCCTGCCTCTCCTTCATTGTTTTTAGGTATTATATTTTTTCTTTGATATTTTTATTTCTCTTTTATGTGAGACAAATCTTAAGATCCTGTGCTCTCTTGTTGCTTGTAGGTAAGTGTTATTTTGCTTTTTTTGCCACCCTAAACTAATCTAGTAAATATCACTTCCTCTGTGTAACGTTAATCTTTCAGAAGTTTGTTCTGTACTGGAGAAAATAAATAATTAGAGATAGGTAAGAGGTGAATGATGTGTAGGTGTAAATATTCTGTAGATTAAAACATGCTGCATGGCTACTCTAGGTCTCTTTTGAGGTAGTCATGAAAACTTAAATTGTGTGCCTCGTATATTTAAGGCCAGCGCGCCTATATGATTTTATTAATGTGCTATAAATCTTATATTCACGAGTGGTGTTTACTACTGTGCAGTATATTTAAAAGAAAATTTATGCCTCACTGCAGAAGGAAGGTAGGCTAGTGAAAAAATACAAGGGTGGATCTTAAACATTTATCCAAATCTGACAAGTATTTGCAAAGAATTTATTCCTGTAAATTTCTGCCGAGAGTAAATGATACGTACTCTAGCCTTGGTTTTAATAAAATCCTTTCAATATTTATTTATGCATGCACAGGTGAAATAAAGGCATGTCTTTTGTCACTGTCTGTATACAAGAACCTTGTGAGTGTTCTTTTTGGATCTTGGGATGAGCTTTTAATCCTGTTTTAAAGTGGGTCATTCTTCACTTGGGTGTTGTACCTTAAAGACCTTGCTGGCCCCTCTTCTGCAGGAATAGTAATTTTCTCAGTAAGGCACATCTTGTCTGTCTTTGACCATATGCATCTTTCACTACATACCCCTTTCCTTATGGACCCATCTGCATTCCTTAATCAAAATGGATGGGTTCTTACACTAACTCAAAGTGTAAATTAGGGTAAGTCACAGAAACTCAAGACAGCTCCCTTCCTACTTACAAGACTGGTTTTATCTACTTACTTGTGTTTCCCCCTTTACAGCACCTAGGAAAACTCTCTCTATGGTCCTTAGGGAATGGCAGGAAGTTATTGTAGATGTGATTCACACCAGTAGTGAAACTGCCTGCTTAAAAGTTACTTGCCTAGTGCTGTTGAAAGGACAGTGGTTATTTCACCAAGGAAACATTTTTTATTTGTATGGGGACATTGTAGATTGCGCAGAAAAATATAGTTAATGTACCATGCATAACCTGCTATGGCCCTTAAACTTGCACTTCAACCTTGCAGCAGTTAAAATATTAGGCGGCAATACAAAACAGATATTCTGGATGCTTGCTAAAAGTTTTGTTAGACTCTTTGTGCTTCTACACTCTTCATAATTAAAATCAAGTTCTAATGCCATTTAAAAAGAAAGCACATGTACTTTATTGGACAAGTTTTCACTTCAATATGTGAATATACCTATCACTTCAAAAGCATTCATCATGTTGGAGAAGTGCATAGAATAATTAAAGAAAAAAATCTGGAATGTATGAATTTTTTACATCCTGAGATACTTTTCACCAGACTTACCCCTGCAGATATGTGGTTACATAAATACTTGCTTAATGTGCAGTGTTAAATTCTGTCTGTAATTGTAAGTGTGAATGTTTAGGCAATCTAAGTAGCCTCAGTAACAGGAGGTCGGTGGCATAGTCTTCTGTCCTTCCTTCAGTCTTCAGAAACTTCTTAAAGGAAGAATGGGTCTTTTGCCATGTCCTGTCAGTAAGGAAAGTTTCTATAACTAGGGATAGAGAAACACATGGGAGATTATACAATCTAGGCCATTTAGGGTTCCTGTTTTGTTCGTGTGGTATCGTGTACGGGGGTAGACAGTAAAATTCAACTTAACTACATACTGCCTTGAGTAACTTGCCACAAGCTAGATTTGATTGAATTGAAAAGAATCATCCATGCCTTACAAATGATTAGTTTTCAGCTGGCAAAGCTCCCTGAAATAGTTTTCTGTATAACCTGGGTTTTGTGCTAGTGCAAGGTATGTTTGATACAGCAAATGTTTGACCAGGGATTGTGGTTCTTCAGCAGCCTGGATTTATGGTGGCTTAAGTAGCTGTGATAACGATGCTCACAGTTTGCTTTTGCACACCCTCTGAATTGTAGGAAGAGGTACAGGTTTTTAACCCTGAAAGATACCTTTTTCCTCCCAGGCATTATGTTGACAAGAGGTTTTGGGTATCAAAAATGTTTTTTATACTGACTTGTGTTACAAACTACAGTGGGGGTCTTTCGTGTTTCAATGTAGTCTCCACTGTTTTTCTGCATGCCTGGTAGCCTTTCTGAGTATCCTTAGTTATTAAAAGATTCTTCTTCTCCTGACCCCTGTGACACAAGCTTTCGACCCCTGCCGTGTTTTGGTCATACGTTCTGTCACCCTTTGGATACTCTGGAGGACATGGAGGAGAACTGAGGCATGCACTAATGTGCCCTCGTATCCTTGTTTACAAATTTATTATGCTCCTGGGAGAACAATGCCTTGATGTATGCTATTATCTTGCAACCATCTTAACTCAATCCAGCCTCTTGGATAAAATAGATATGAAATATAAGATAAATATGAAATATATGATATGAAATATATGATATGAAATATAGGATAAAATAGATATGAAAGCATTTCTTTACAACATTTAAAATACAGTTATGTACATGTATAAAACATAGAGGTGAAGAAATAAAATAAAAGGTCCTGCTTGCACAAAGATTAAATCTGGAAGGCTCTCTCTTGTGGTGAGAAAGTCTCTTGATGGACTTCAACTCTGAGATATGGGTATGCAAAAAGGGAGAATCATTGCTAGGTAGACACATGTCAGGAAGTCATCTATAGCAATTCAGCTGGATCCATAGAAAGATACCTTTTGCATTCAAGAAATGACTTCCAGTGACCTGGAGCAATCTGTGGCATGCAGTAAAGTGGTGGGAAGCACACTTGGTCCCCCAGCATTCCTAAGTAAGTTCCACAGCTGGATTCAGTGGACACTGGAGTGAATTCTACCAAGCTGGATTGCTAGTATAGTATGCATATGTATACAACACATGATTGATATAATATTTTCTGTAAATGTCGTCTGTGATTTAATAGTATGACTAAAGAACACATGATTTACTAAAATAATAGTTCAGTTTAATTGTGTATCAGGTA